>NW_025944175.1:0-294026 GCF_000764305.2 Hyalella azteca | reverse complement strand
CGATCGAGAATTACCAGAGTTATAATCAAAAATATAAAACATTTACCCTCGTAACACCCCCGAGAGATAATATAAGTATTTAAAATGACGGTGTCAATACCAATACGCGTAGTAGCGCGGAAAAACGGGGGCTCGCGCCCCATTGCGTTTTTTTCATTTTGGGCAATAAAATGACGGTGTCAATACCAATACGCGTAGTAGCGCGGAAAAACGGGGGCTCGCGCCCCATTGCGTTTTTTTCATTTTGGGCAACCAGGAGAAAGTGATGATTGATCTCGGATATTGCGGCGTTTTCAATGCTCCAGATTCGGAAAAGGCTTAATTCCTTTCTAGCCCACGGCCACGCCTTTTTGTCATCTAAACAACAATTAACGCCGGCAGCAACGCTTACATTTCGCTCATCAGCAGCCGGAAATCTCGTTGAGTTATGAACAGCCTGTACTTAAGTAAGGGAAAGCTTGTCTCGAAAGCTTGTTTCCGTTAGTCATGAAATTTAACTGGTGCTCTGGGAAATTAGCAAGCTAAGTCGCCGAGCAACACAATCTACGCTTGAATTATTAAGGTAATGGTGGGCTGAGGAGCTTCTGGAATAGAGCTACAGCGAGAGGAGGCACTCAGAACCATGAATGAATTAGGCTAAAACTCAATTGGAGCTTCTTAGATATTCCGTACTGTTCTGAAATGGCAAAAACATGATCCACCTGAGTGGCTCTGGCTGAATGGACGAACTAGTGAGTGGTTGTGATGAACCAAGATCGAAAACGATTGATTGCAGTTTAGAATTAGTGTGAAAATTGATATTTAATTACCTGGTAAAAGTCACAACCAAGAGGCAGATGCAATGGAGAGGCAAGTTGAAAACAGAGGCTGTCCAGGGGGCAGCAGCAGGGTTCAGGCTTAGTTAGGCAGGTCACCTGGCACGGGCATGCCGGCAGACAGAAGCAGGAACTAAGGCCGAGGCAGGTTAGTAAGCGATGAAAATCCATCAAGCATTGTCAAACAGAAGCAGGCTGTGGTTGGCAAAATTAGCTCTGAATGTCTGTAGGCAGAAGCAGGCCAGTTGATGTGGCAGGCAATGGCGCTCAGGAGGTCAATGTGAATTAATTAGGCAGAAGCAGGCGAGCAGAGAGAAGGCAAATGCAGGTTGCGCCAGGCAGGCTGGATCGAGCATCGCGCGCCGTAAGCCGCTACGAGACAAACGAGCGCCGCAGACGAAGATGCACGACGCTGCGCTTGTCAGGCGCCGCGACGCTGCGACAGCTGCGGCGCACTCGCACCCAAACTAGAGCTCTGCATAAGTGCAATGAGATGTGTGTGGCGGTAGCTTGATTACACCAACACGCATTCATGATGTAAAGATATGTGATATGATGTGCTCATGTAATTAATGTTGTGACGATGTAGCGCTACGTTGCTATGATGCAGTGGATGTGGTGTTTCACAAACTGTGTACATAAAATGATATTTACGCTGCGCCTAAGAGAATACGTGGCAGCAGCATGAACATTTGTCGAACACTGCTTACTCGATCAGTTAAGGACTTTCATGTTGTTTACTCTTAAAACACTCACGACTTCTACAATGTAATGGGAGAGACTACAACTTTTTCGGTGATGAGAGAGAGAGAAATAGTTCGAGGCGGTTAGGCTGCATACAGACGATTCCTGCTTGCCCACAAAAGGATTCATTTACTTGATTCCCACTCATGATTTCTACTAGTGTTCATACTTATGATTCCCTTTCATGATTTCTACCAGTGTTCATATTTAAGATTTCGACTCATGATTTCTACTAGTGTTCATACTTATGGTTCCAACTCATGATTTCTACTAGTGTTCATACTTATGATTCCCACTGATGATTTCTACTAGGGTTTATACTTATGATTCCCACTCATGATTTCTACTAGTGTTCATAGTTGTGATTCCCACTCATGATTTCTACTAGTGTTTATACTTATGATTCCCACTCATGATTTCTACTAGTGTTCATACTTATGATTCCCACTAATGATTTCTACTAGTGTTCATACTTATCATTCCCACTCATGATTTCTACTAGTGTTCATACGTATGATTCCTACTCGTTTTTCCTTCTCATGATTCCTACTCACGATTCTTACGTATGATTCCTACTCATGATTCATATTCTATGATTCCTTCTCACGATTCCTATTCATGATTCATATTCATGATTTCTACTCATGATTCCTACTCATGATTCCTACACGAGTTTCCTACTGACGATTCCTACCTTTGATTTAAATTCTTGATTCCTACGCATGGTTAATACTCATGATTCCTACTAATGATTCTGCTCGTGATTCGTACTAATGATTTATACTCATAGTTCCTACTCACGATTCCTACCCATGATTCCTACTCACGATTTCTGCTCATGATTCCTACTAATGATTTATACTCGTGATCATTACCCATGATTTATATTCATGATTATTACCCATGATTTATACTCGTGATTATTACTCATGATATATACGCATAATTCCTACCCATGATTTATACTCATAATTCCTACTCATGATTTATACTCATAATTCCTACTTATGATTTATACTCATAATTCCTACTTATGATTTATACTCATAATTCCTACTTATGATTTATACTCATAATTCCTACTCATGTCCACCGCAAGCAGGAGCGGCCACTGGGAGCACTCGGCCGCCGTGTGAGGGAGGCGGGATGTGAATGGCCGTCCAAGAAGAAAGATCGAGTAATTATTCTTGATTAGCATGGATGTGCATAATTGTTCAGTCCAATTTTAGTGTTAGGCTATATGAGCCTCTTTCATAAAGAATATAGAAGGCTCCTGTTTTAGCACTCAAACATTAGAGTTAACGATTCTGAGATTAAGTTAACAGTAAACATATAATTTTGTATTAACAAGAAATGTCGAGCATTAAAAAATTACTTGCAAAAGTTATAAGTTACAGTACAAAAATTTCGACCTTGCTCCACCGTTTGATTTTCGCTACTGAAATAATCGGAGTTGGATTGATCAAACGATTTTGGAAGCACGATCCTGACAAAAAAAATTTAAATTAAAAATTGAAATGCAAGCTAGCGCTGGCACGTTCACACACCTGCCAAAGACCCGGGAGTATTTTTCCGGAAAGTCCACGGCAGCGTTGCGCCTTGTTGGAATATCACGTAGGCGCCCCAGGAGTAAGCGGATCCAAATGGCATGAGTCAGCAGATGTGGCGTTGGCATGAGCCTAGCACTAATGGCGTGGCTCTTAGCTATGCTAAGTGTAACGCGATCGCATTGCCTAGCGGAACTGCCTGGCACGAGCATGCAAAGCGAAATATGATCATAGAGTGCAACTCGATCATGCAGAGTCGTGATGTGCATAATGCTAATTGCACTGACAAGTGCAGAGCTCAAAGCTCATGTCATATATTTCTTATTAGCGCACAAATAGGCCGCTGGTAATTACAGAGCGAATTATACTACTATAATAAATAAATGTCATTCGGTCCCCATAATGCTAACTTGCGCTAATTTGGACCATCAAATCATGAAGCGAAGAATTTTAACCATTTTGCTCCACCGCATTAAGCCGTTTCACAATATTTTAGGACAGCTGCTACTCTACTATATTGTGGGAGAGCTTAAACCTGAGGTGGCATCTCCGCGTGAATACGTCGTGTAAATCCGTAGTGATAGTTCAAAAGAAGAGCCTGGTATAACTCTGCTGATACACGGAAGAAATTGGGAGATGCTCTCATCAATCTGATACACGAAAAATACTCTCATCAATCGACTAATCAGAGGTTGAAGTTCCAAGTTCATGCTACGGTGTTGTCAATGACCGAAGCGTATCACTGCTTAAAAGTTGTATCGTAGTTTAGGTCGATGCCGGCATTTCTGCCAAAGTTCGTTTGGATATTAAAGGTGAATACTCTGAATGCAAAGGTTTATTAAGGTCAGGCGCCAAGGGTGTGATTTTTAGAAACAATTGAATAACTCAATACAGCCAAATGTTTGTACGCCGCTGAGGAAGGCAAAAAATAAACATGCAAATACGAAAAATGCTTCATATTATGGGAAATTGTAACATGATACGAAAATTTAAAAACAACTATCGAATGATGTGATAACAGGTGCGACAATTTACCTGATCCGATACCAAAACTTTAAAAGTGAACGACAGACCGTTTCCTTAGTCTACACCAACAAATGCGATTTGTTCCATTCTATATGTTGGTCTTCTACAAATTGTTAGAATTCTACTCTCTGTCTGCTCGGTTCGTAACACTTATTTGCGTCAGCTTTCCTTAGCAATACTTCTACGTCTGCTTCATCTAAGCCCTTGCATTCAAGGTATTTCTTTTTATTATTACGAAACCCTTTCGTTTAACCTAAACATTACATTTCGATGATTTACATTGGGTTTTCGCTTGCCTAAAATTTCAAACCTCTCATTCCCATTGTGAAGTACGCATCCAATACATCATTCCTTTAAAGCCACTTCCTGCTCCCTCTCCAAATAATTCCAATAACTTGGCTTCCTTCGGCCGATACTTGCCAATCTCGGACTCCCCAACTTGGAAGTGCACAACTGTACATGTACGTCGTAGGGAGCAGCTGCGCGGAACCAAGCAAGTCTACGGCATACAGACGACCCAGAAAATCGACAGTTGAAACCCGGCGTCACTCTTTCAATCTGGCAGCAATAGCGCGTCCAATTGAAGACTAGCAGCTGAGAAACAGCTGCAGTGAACGTCTGCACCTGCTACCAAACCTATACAGCTGGTTTGTACGGAATAATTGACGATTGAGGTTTTGTTATTGAATTACAAAAATGGAATGTATTCATTAACGTAAGGGGGTTTTCGGTAATATATGGGTTAATGTAGATTGCTTTTGGTCGATATGTATTTTAAAAACAAAGCTTAGGTAATGTGAGAAGGTTATGATTTACCTTTTAATGTGTAAATTATTTATGCATACACTCACTCAGAAACACTTCCCCCTCTTCTTGCTTCTGTATTCGTTTCTGTCCACCAAGTCACCATGCATGGAGTCGCACTTGATCGAGAACCATCATCCGCATTGTATTTGACCGACGTTCGGCTCCAAACTTAAGGGTGTTCTACGCTCTGCGATGTTGTTTGTAAAATGTGGTCTCTGGTAGAATGTTCTTCAAGATATAAGGTCGGACTCTGGTATTGTTTGTAGGTCAGGAGTGACATCATAAGGCATATGCTCTAGGCTACCGTATTTTAGGAGTTAGAATTTAGGGCAATTCGACTGCTCGTTTGTTTTGAATGCAGTAGATTTCTTGCGTTGATATGTAGCTGATGTTCCAAAGAAGAGTAACATCTCATTGATCAATCAGGAATTGTTACATACATCCCTTGTAATAAGATTGAATGACTAAACATCGCCGACTCGTAAGAATGGCTGGAGAATTTTATTCTCTGCATTATTAAATGAATGCGAACTCTTAGCAGCATGCAATGTGACTCTCCTGTATAGTTACAGTGAGTTAAAGATTCATAATTAGCGTGCATAATATATATAAAAATAACGGCATTTTTAACTTTGTTTATTTCATTCTCCGAATATTTATAGTCGTAAGCTGTTATTGAAATGTAAAACGTTCTGTATATATGAACGTTTTATGAACGTGATACAGAACGTGAAATCTAAAACGTTCTGTATTAAGTTCTAAGTTCTACCCACTGTCATTCACGACTGGTACGAGTATTAGCGACTTTTTTACTACTGGTTTTTGTGCATTTATTTACAACTGAATTGAATGATTTATGAATGATTAAAGCGTGTTATGATTTAACCCTTTAGCGTCTAGCTGTAAATACATTGGCCTTTCATATGAGCGATTTTTGTTTATATTTGAAGCTCATTCCTCCAATTGGGGAAATATATAGGCTTTAATTTCAGGTGGAGGTTTTTGTCAACTGTCAGTTCTTTCAATGAATAAATTTTAGCAACGAGGTATGGATGCAATGTAGTATTTTGCACTCACAAAGTAGCTGGTCGCAAAAGGGTTAAGCGTATTCATCTATGGTAATTAAACATAAAAATTTACGGTTGATTTAAGCATATTCATTTACGACTGCTTTAACCTATTCATTTATGACGTGTAACATTTCGTCACAACTTATAATTCCAGGAGCAAAGAATTGGATCCAAATTAAGTGAAAGAATTCCCAACTTCAGTTTCTGCGTCTCAGGCTCGCAGCTCTCTTTGCCTCAACCTCATGATTTTCCGGAAGCTTCCTGCATTAATGCCAGCCTCTTAACTTCATGGCAGCCTCTCAAGTTCAGGACAGCCTCGGAATTTTTGAGAAGATTTATAATTTTCATCAACCTTACAATTTCATGGCAGCCTTGATATAACAGCCTAGCAGTCATGGTATAACCTACTGAGCAGAGGCTGTGCAGAGCGCCACTACTGCTCAGTATATGCGGTGCAGAGGCTGTGCAGAGAGCCACTATCCCCTCTAACCGCGGTGCAGAGGCTGTTTAGATGGTTAGAGAGCCACCATCTCCTGTATCCGCGGTGCAGAGGCTGTGTAGAGAGCCACCATCCCCTGTACCCGCGGTGCAGAGGCTGTGCAGAGAGCCACCATCCCCTGTATCCGCGGTGCAGAGGCTGTGCACAGCGCCACCATCCCCTGTACCCGCGGTGCAGAGGTTGTGCACAGCGCCACCATCCCCTGTACCCGCGGTGCAGAGGCTGTGCACAGCGCCACCATCCCCTGTACCCGCGGTGCAGAGGCTGTGCAGAGCACCACCATCCCCTGTCCCCGCTGTGCACAGTGCAGAGCGCCACCATCCCCTGTCCCCGCTGTGCACAGTGCAGAGCGCCACCATCTCCTGTCCCCGCTGTGCACATCCATCCCGTGTCCCCGCGGTGCACAGTGCAGAGCGCCACCATCCTGTCCCCGCGGGGCACAGTGCAGAGCGCCACCATCCCGTGTCCCCGCTGTGCACAGTGCAGAGCGCCGCTCTTCACAGACGCACATTAATTACCCGCGCTGTCACACCAAGACCTTCATTGAAAAGCCCGCGGCTCCACGCACTTGAGATCGCGCTTATAATTACCCCATCATTTAATGGCCGCCAAGCCATAAAAATATGAATCTCATTTGCCTAATTAATTTCACTGTGCGGGATAAATGGAGAGAACAGCAAGGATTTTTTATAATTAGCTGCAAATTTATTGTATTAATCAACGTCTTCCCCCGCTAATATATAATGTTATCCAGTGAGGCATGCGAGATTTAAACGTTTATTGAAGAATGCAGGGACATGAAATGCAGATATTTATATATTGTAAGTCTGTCTCGGTGATGGTTTCAATAGAAATAATTTTTCCTGGAAAATAAGACCTGAGATGAAACTAACTCACGCTTGCCCGAGGTAGGAGAAGAATTGCCATTTGAATTCATGAGTTAAGACGTAGAATTATATTTAGATAATGTTTAGCGAATACTATCATTATAAAGCTTATGTTAATCACCTCGCTGTGATGGGACTAATGACTAATTATGCTTGACGTCTCGCTTAACTCAGTCATTACCTCCTTCATTAGAATAGAAGCAATATCAGTGAAGTCGTTAAACAGTATACATTAAAAAATTATATTTGATGCTAGTGTAAACTTTTATATTGGGGGGAATAGTTTAGCCTTGAACCCCACTTCAATGATTCATATTAATTTTTGACGCGAAGTTAATTAAGATGATTCAGCTATGAATTAAGAAAGGAAAATCAATGCAAGCCATGTCGGATTACAGCAAGCCAATGTAATTTATTGCAATTTAGTAAACTTTAATGAAAGGCATATCAAAATTACAATGAATTTGTTATAAAGAACTACACACATAAATTGGTTAATGACTATGACGTAAAAATTTGCAGAAATGACTGCTGCCCGGCGCATCGGATAGAGTTTTTCCGTTTAGCTTCGTTGATTCTGTTTTTACTCCCATGATTTGTTAGGTCTAAAGGCGGGATGTTTCAGTCAAGCCCCTCTGTAAGATTCCTATCGATCGTTGTCTTTTACTTGCGCTAGTTTTTCAGAAGGCACGCATTCAATGAAAGACCAAACGTCTGCTATTTATTCTCGACAGTCGTGAAATCGGAGCCGGGCCAGACAATTTGTATTGCAGACGTGCTGAGACTCGCGTTGCCGTGTTGTGCTGCCGAGCACTTCTGAACAGCGCTCCATCCTGCAACAAAATATTTTGCACTCCTGAGAATTTTGAGCTTTACATGCAAAAACTTCCATTTGTTCTGGGCTATGTTATTTACTTTTATGAAACTGGGAGCTGGTGATGGAAACTTGTTGTTTGCACACTTCAGACTTGTACTTTTTTTGTATTTATGCGGTCATGGCATAAAACATCCTACGGAATGCTTTGAATAAAATCTTGCAATAGAATTACAAACGAGGTATAATCACTTAGAATGAATTTTGTTCGCTCTATGTTTAGATGTGATCTCAACTTGAAGTTTAACACTCGAATAAAAAATTTGTGAAATTATGACTCAGACAATGAACTTAATTAACTTTTATGAATCCATCGAAGAATCAAAGTTTATTTAATTAGATACTCGATTCTTGCTGATACTAAATAATCTGTCAGAGACAGAAATTCACATTCTCAAATGATTTGAATATGTAATCTTATCAAATGTTTACGACGTCGATTATCAGCGGCACTGAATCGTTCGTGGCATTTAACTGATCGCAATGTTTGCGGCTACAATGTTAATGTTATCAAAGAATTCATAAATAATTCAATGTTAGATTTGTCAATTTTTCTCCTACCAAATTTCAAATACTGATTCACTATATTTTATTACGGAATACACGTGAATTATTCTACTTACAATTCGGTAAAGTGGGGGATAGGCTTCTTCAGAAGAGAAAATCTTCTCATGTAAGATTTTAGGATAAATCTTGTTCATTGAAACGATCTATTTATGATGGTTAAAATCTCGCTAAGAAAGACGTGCATCGTATTACACATGTCATTGAAGAAGATCAGGCAGCTTTTCATCGAGGAAATATTTATTGAACGTGAAATTTTTGTGACGAAAATATCTTTAGCATATCTGCTCTGATGCATCAGTCGATCATCAAAAATCTTACAGCAATGTTGTAAAGATGAAGAGTTTCCTTTGCATCGTTCCAGGTGTTGTTAAGTTTATTTATTGAGTATATTTCGGGCTAATTTCTTATAATTTGATACCTGCACTTATTATCTACACTAATTTGATTCGTAGAAACATAATTTTTGTTATATCTTCCAAATGATTATTAAAAGCTTAAAATCAAATTTGTTATCGCGTAAATATTCAAAGCAATCGTTCAAAGCGTGTAAATTTTATAGTGCATCCAGGGACCATTGCATGGATTTATTAAAACGATATCAGTATAAATTATTCGTTTATATAAAAGTATTGTACGAAAAAATGAAAAAATCTGTGAGTTTAATTCATATTGATCGCATGCATAACGAATAGAACCTGTTTCAAATCACTACATTTTCTGCTAGGCGAATCATGCATGTCGGATTAATCTAATAAAAAACAGCAATCGCTTCTGCAGTTGAATTGTTGAACTCAGGTTCAACAATTCAATCGCTTCTTGATCTAGGATGATGAATTATATAATTGCGTCTTTAGTTGTTTTTGAAATGCAACTTGATATGTTTAACTGGTTGTTGAAATTCATAGTATAAGTTTGATGCAATTGTTAAATCCAGGCAGGAATTTTTAGATATTTATCATTCAGAATTGAATTATGACCATTAGAATTTTCTCAGACCTTATTCGTTTCCCTAAACTAATTGACAATCTTTTGTTATTAGTGTTAGCTAAATCAATCATGTTTCTTCATGACCTATATATAATTAAATGCATCTGTTTTGTTAGTTTTTATCAGTATGTGTAAATTACTTTTTAAGTATTAACATGACAATTTGTATCTTTCACAATTTACAAGCTAGTCTCGGGTGTTGCTTGGGATCTGCCATCCCAGCAATTTAAAATCCCGTTATCCCAAATCCTGTTGAAAATAATATAATTAATATATTAATATATATTAATATAATATTCCAATATTATATTAATATAATATATTCCAATTAAAAATGATCCGCTATAAGATACACACTTCACAGACAGCATAGAACTCCCATTCGACTCGTTATAATTGAGATAAAACGATTTAAAGATTTATAATAATATCTGTACATATAAATTTAAACATTAAACTTAAATTTTTGATCCAAGCATTTCCTATCATTTCTGCAATGCTTTACTATTTTCACATTGAAGTACAATTACATCTATCATTCCAATACGATCAGTCTACTCACAGACCTCAGTATTTGCTACATCAGGCTTCAACACACACGCAAATTTTCACTGATATATATAAAATATTTGTTAGATCATCATGTCTGTTAAAGTATCATACTCAATATCATATATTATATTATTTAATTAAAGTATTATACTTATCCAGCGTATCGACGGTATCCTACGCAGCGTCCAAGCCAACCTAAGCCGAGATAAAGAAGGTGAGTTGTTCGCACCAAACAAAACTAAGCGATATGTCAGTGTCAAGGGCAGCCAATAGTTGGCAGCGCCGAGCCTGAGTGTCAAATTAGGGACTAGCTTCAAGAATTATAGCTCACCAGCCTACCGGCTATTCATGCACAGGAACATTCTCTAACTTTTAGCTGTGTGCGAATTTAATTCTAGAATTCTAGTTCGTGAACTTGATTAGTCTGACTGTCAAAATTGACGCTTAGGAATGCTTACTGCTTCTATTCGAATACTAGTAAATAAATGGAACATAAATATTTAATGTATGTATACTTTAATCAAAAGTGATACCTGCTGCTGGTAAAATTCTAAGCTTCATGGTTCAGGAGCTTAGGATGACTGACGCTTTGACTGAAAACATGCGGCGTTCTAATTATTTGCACTGCAAAGATTATGGACAAAATTCGTTAGAGAGGCCAGGGATGTGCAGTGTGGCAGAGGCGCAGCGTGAGGCCCCGGAATGCGCAGTGCAGTAGAGGCGCAGCGCGAGGCCTCGGGATGTGCAGTGCGGCAGAGGCGCAGCGCGAGGCCCCGGGATGCGCAGTGCGGCAGAGGCGCAGCGCGAGGCCCCGGGATGTGCAGTGCGGCGGAGGCGCAGCGTGAGGCCCCGGGATGTGCAGTGTGGCAGAGGCGCAGCGTGAGGCCTCGGGATGTGCAGTGCGGCAGAGGCGCAGCGCGAGGCCCCGGGATGTGCAGTGCGGCAGAGGCGCAGCGCGAGGCCCTGGGGTGTGCAGTGTGGCGGAGGCGCAGCGTGAGGCCCCGGGATGTGCAGTGTGGCGGAGGCGCGGCGAGAGGCTCCGTGATGTGCAGTGTGGCGGAGGCGCAGCGCGAGGCCCCGGGATGTGCAGTGCGGCGGAGGCGCAGCATGAGGCCCCGGGATGTGCAGTGCGGCGGAGGCGCAGCGTGAGGCCCCGGGATGTGCAGTGTGTCGGAGGCGCAGCGTGAGGCCCCGGGATGTGCAGTGCGGCGGAGGCGCAGCGTGAGGCCCCGGGATGTGCAGTGTGGCGGAGGCGCAGCGCGAGGCCAGGCCAGGGTGGGGCCTTACAATCAATAGCCCCGTGGGGCGCGTGGAGCCTAATTCCCGCGCCTGAGAAAATTGAGAGTCGCGGCGAAGTTGCGAGGGATGGTGCGTGGGATGGTGCGGGCGGTGCGGTAGGGGGTTAGAGAACATCGAGTTTGGACCAGAAGGTAAGGAAATATGTATCAAGGAACCGGCTACGTTTTCAGCGCCAGGATCCGATGGAATTCCGGCAGTGTTGTTGAAGAAGTGTGTTGGAGCACTGAAGGCTCAATTATCCCTGAGAGTCTCAAAATGAGACTGATTGCGCCACTTCACAACGGAGGTCCGAAGGATAGAAACCCATAATTACAGACCTGTGACCTTCACATGCGATCAAGGCTTTTGAGAAGAAAGTGGCCAGGAGGCTTGTCCAGTATATGGAAAAAGCTAACCTGTAAAATAATGGACAACATGGCTTCCGGCATAATCCTTTCTGTTTGTCACAGTTACTGGAGCACCATCACCGCCTTGTGGCCCTGCTGGAGCTGGTGTGGACGTAGTATACCTGGACTTTGCTAAAGCTCTTGATAAAGTTGATCATAGGGTGCTCTTTTGAATGCTGAGACTCTTGGGGGTAGGAGGAAGTCTGTTGGAGAAAGGTGCATCTACAGCTTCCTTACAGATAGAGTACAAGATAGAGTATAATTGGAAACTCAAAATCGTAAAAAACGAGGGTGAAAAGCTGAGTTCCACAGGGNCTGTATAGTCTGCTGTATAGTCTGTTTTATAATCTGCTGTATAGTCTGCTGTATTGCCTGGTGTATATTCTGCTGTATAGTCTGCTGTATAGTCTGTTTTATAATCTGCTGTATAGTCTGCTGTATTGCCTGGTGTATATTCTGCTGTATAGTCTGCTGTATAGTCTGCTGTATAGTCTGTTTTATAATCTGCTGTATAGTCTGCTGTATTGCCTGGTGTATATTCTGCTGCATAGTCTGCTGTATAGTCTGTTTTATAATCTGCTGTATAGTCTGCTGTATTGCCTGGTGTATATTCTGCTGTATAGTCTGCTGTATGGTCTGCTGTATAGTCTGCTGTATATTCTGCTGTATAGTCTGCTGTATAGTCTGCTGTATAGTCTGCTGTATAGACTACTGTTTCGTACCAAAGCTCTGGAACTGAACGCTCCTAAATATCGTTTATTCTGATCAGTTCTTCATTTTATGAGACAATTTTTATTACAACAAAGTAACGGGGCACTTCTCTTCTTATGCCTGAAAATATTGTCTAATATTGTTTAGTATATTATAAAAGATATTTATCGTGGCCTCTTGCCTCTTGCTTGCCTTGCCAGTATTCATATATCAGGACCAAGATTGTTCGGAAAAGTGCACTTCGCAAGAATTTACGCGAAACGACTTGAATCTAATAAGAAGTAGAAATGAAAATCTATTCTCTATTTTTGTATTGTATGTGGAATGCACATTGATAATATTTTATTTTCGTTGCACTGGCTAATGAGGTGCAAACTTATACTTTTCATTTTATCCATGTACGCTGAATGTTGCAAATTGTTACAATCTAGCACATTGCATTCAGTCGCGTTCTTAATATGACAAAAATCTTTTGCCCCCCTCGAACTGAAGCAAGTAATTAATCTATGATAGGAAGTCGATAGAGGAGTAACCCAATAAGATTATAAATAAGAGGAGGCTATCGACACACTCGCGCTGGTATCATTAATGAACTGCTTTCTGAGAGGGGGCGGCGCACCCCTACAGTATTGGTTTTGTGGCGCGTGTCGTGTAGACTTTATGGTCAAGTCATAATAAATATCTTTACGTCTTCGTATGTAATTATCTTTGTATCTTCGTCAATGAATATCCTTATATCTTCGTCTATAAATATCCTTATATCTTCGTCTATATATATCTTTACTTTTTCGTACATAAAAATCTTTATACCTTCGTCTATAAATATCTTAATCAGCATTATATGGCAGAATTATCTAATTGAAACACGTACGAATAATGAACAGAGAATGCTTTATATTCCAATTTGCAAGGAATCAAAAAATCTTCAGATGATGTTGACAGATCATAAAGTAGGTCTCAGCAAGGATTTGTAATGTATTTAACGACGTTTCGAATGTATCAACATTCATTTTCAAGTTAATAGAAGCATTGAAGAATGAAATTTTGGTGGACATAAGTACATAATACATGTAAATATGTTACAACAAGGAAATTTTAAAAGGAAAATGACTCAGAAAACTATCTCAAAGTTCAGACAATTTTGGTAGTTTGTACTCAAGGGGTTCCCTTGTCCTACAGACAGTAGGTGGCAGGTGAGACGGTCTCAATGTCGTGGTTGTTGGTCCAATAACTCCACTGTAGAACAAATTTATGAAGAAGTCTATACAACCTTCTTTGAAGAAAAATTTACAGATTACATGGGCTTCTTGGAGAACTCTCGCTTAAAATATCTCAATGTCTACAGAAATATACATCATCTTTATAAATTTGATGTAGTTTCCGAGCAGAGTCTAAACTCACGTGTGAATGTGTACCGTATCATAACTGAACCGTAACTGTAATTTAATTGAGATTACAAAAATCCTCCATCAAGATAATAATTCTTGCTTCAATAAAAATTTACATCAAAATTGAAATTTAAAATTGTTATTGAGCAAAACACGAGGCTTGGCAGTCACGTGGATTCGTAAAGAACATTGATTTAATACTATAGTTTCGAAATTCAATCTGAACGTGTGGCGAATTGACAAGGTATGAAAATTCAACAGCGAAAAGAGCAGTCGATTTGTGTAGTTTCTGGCTGTGAAAGGAACGGTGTTTACTGGGACAGGTAATTAAAGTTTACTAGGGTCTACTGTAACTATTGTCATTATATTATGATATTAAATTATTAAAGTTTACTAGGGTCTACAGTAAATATTATGTAATGAAGGATTTGTTTCGATGTTTTTTTATTTTATTAACGCTATTCACCACGAGCTTCTCGCATTTTTAGTTCCGTGGATTATCAAAAGTTTTTTTTTGCCAGGAGATAATTTTTAATTAATTTTTACATTATAATTTTTAATTATGTTCTCATTATTATTTGAAAATTTAAAAATTGATCTTACTAGACAGAGCAATATTTAAATGTCGATTATAAAATACACCGCGCCACTCATTAAATTTTTCAATGAATATTGTCGATGGTTAGGTGCAGTAACTGCCATTTCACCAGAAAATATCGAAGGGCTCAGTCTAGAGCTTCGACCTCTCAAATCATCTGTAAGCGGATCAGCTACAAAAATATTCACTTACACTGAAAACGAACGCCAAAAGCTGTTAAACGAAAGTCCGGCGGATGCCAACGAATGACAATCAAATTAGAAGCGAATGTTAAAAAATATAACTCAGTACTCGCTGCAGTGAGTGACAGAGCGCATTTTCTCGTCGACGAAAACTTGAGGTCACGGACGGACAGACAGACGGACAGACAGACAGACAGACAGACAGACAGACAGACGGACAGACAGACGGACAGACAGACGGACAGACGGACGGACAGACGGACATGGCGAGCACATTAGTGCATTTTTTCATATATGAGAAAATGCGCTAATAAACAATAGAACATATATGCAAAACGAATTACAAGCGAACGATGAGTTCGCTCGCCTTGTATGTCCAGAGCTCGAGTGCCTGGTGGTGCTTCACCACGCTCGCTGCCACCACTCACCACGCGCGCTGCCACCACTCACCACGCGCGCTGCCACCACTCACCACGCTCGTTGCCACCACTCACCACGCGCGCTGCCACCACTCACCACGCTAGTAGCCACCACTCACCACGCGCGCTGCCACCACTCACCACGCGCGCTGCCACCACTCACCACGCTAGTAGCCACCACTCACCACGCGCGCTGCCACCACTCACCACGCTCGTTACCACCACTCACCACGCGCGGTGCCACCACTCACCACGCTTGTAGCCACCACTCCCCACGCTCGTTGCCACCACTCACCACGCTCGTTGCCACCACTCACCACGCGCGCTGCCACCACTCACCACGCGCGCTGCCACCACTCACCACGCTAGTAGCACCACTCACCACGCGCGCTACCACCACTCACCACGCGCGCTGCCATCACTCACCACGCGCGCTGCCACCACTCACCACGCGCGCTGCCACCACTTACCACGCGCGCTGCCATCACTCACAACGCGCGCTGCCACCACTCACCACCCGCGCTGCCACCACTCACCACGTGCGTGTCACTCAATTTTTTAGCGCATTTTTTCATAAATGAAAAAATGTACTATTGTGCTCGCCATGTCCGTCTGTCCGTCAGTCTGTCCGTCTGTCTGTCTGTCTGTCTGTCCGTCTGTCTGTCCGTCCGTGATTTCATGTTTTCGTCGACGAGAAAATGCGCTCTCTGTCCCTCTCTGCAGTGAGTACTGTTATATTTTTTAAACCTAGGCTGCAGCACAAAAGTCCCAAATAATTTCACTATCCGCAATCTAATTAAACATATTTCAGAAGATTGAGTCTCATTATGGTGTCCAAGCATCATTTCATATTCCAATGAGAGTTCAACAAAACTTTCACGTTGTATTTTTCTTTTAAGTACACTTCCTACCTGGGAAATTACGAGGGTAAGAATAACTACATGCAGAATGGCCCTAGGTTCACACGACAGTTATTTATTGATAATTAAATTAAAGTGATAATTCGAGATGCTGGTCGTTGTTTCACGCTGCTGGGCCGTTGCGTGAAACAATTTAGATTGGACTTCCAAGTAGTCATTAGCGGCAGTAAAGGTTCATGCATTGACAGTTAAAGTTAATTGAATGATTTTCGTTTTCTGGGACGATTGATGATTGCTGCCGATTCATATCGATGGCTTTATCAGCGTCGCAGTTAGCTTCAGTGTCACGGAACTTCCGGTGAGCTACTGACCTTCTGTCTACTGACTTAAACATAAGTCGTCTGGTCTTTTATAGGTACCAATTGAATTAAAGATTCTTGACATATCCGTACTTTATAAAGGTTCATCCTCTGCCACCTGACTTTAGTCACCAATTTAGCTTTAGTCACCAGGATTTCTATATGTAAGAATTGAATAAAAAATTCTTAATGTATCCGCGGAAAAAGTTGGAATCTTTTACCTACTCATGACAATCTTGTTAACATTGCCTAGACATGAATAAAATTTGAAACGGTTAATTAATGAGCTACTAATTGATAAGAAATAATGGGCTTGCTGTCCAATTAGCGATTCATTTTTTGCCCATGCGAGCCATGCAGACCTAGTTAGGTCGGCAAAAAGCGTATCTGTGCTACGTCTGCCTACAACTCGTGCCAAGGGCAAAAAAGTGTGTCAATATTTGCGCAATATTGCCCATGAATTTTTCTGAGTGTTTAATACTTAAAGACGGCCTCTACAATAGCAATTATTTATTCGCCGTCTTTCATATTAAATTCCGTCACTGATGAAATAACTCGTCGCAAGATGTCAAATACTTCTCGAATTATGTCATTTATTGAACATACCGCAAACGGTTTCAAAAAGTGCTGTCGCACCAGTCGCAACTCGTAAATTGTAACACAAATTTCTATCCAGCTAGGACTTGCCTACTTCCACGTAGGAAAACTTTCAATAACTATATAGTACTGAACATGACATATTGCAGTCTTCGGCTGCAATACTGTCGAATGCTGGTATATTAGCTACGAGAAATATGTTATAAAAACGCAGGAGCGTATGGAGGGCAAGCCTGTTAGTCGTGTATGGGGTGTACGGTGCACCTGAAGTTACAACCAATTAAACGAACTGAACTTAGCCAGTTATTCAAACTTTACAGTTTAACAAAACTAGCGAACCAATCAGCGTTCGCTACATTGTCCGCATGCGGTGCCAGGCCGGTGCAGAAGCAGGACCAAGTATGCCTACAGCTCCACAGTAACACAGCAAAGTCATTGTTACTGTCCCCCAACTACCATAGATATAATAAAGTATTGTATCACGAGAGCTATATATACTTAAAATTTATAAAATTATGCTTCTAAAATATCTCAAGGGCAGTGAAATAAATTCGTTATCATTGTGCGCTGTGCACATGTGAACTGCGACACATGAAATGAAATTATTTTAATAAAAATCCCAGTGATAATATGTTTAAAATGTAGCATTGTTGAACTCGTAACTGTAATGAACTGTCACTTACTTGGGCTGCAGACTGTAACACAAGTGAACCGCATTTATACTGACACTACCGCTCTCTTTATATGCTCTAATAACACGCTGCACTCTAGGCAACTATAAGCGTTACGCTAGATAACATGCTAGAATCTAGGCAACTATAAATGACATGCTGAATAGCACGCTGCACTCTAGGTAACTATAAATGTCACGCTGAATAACACGCTGCACTCTAGGATCTATAAATGCCACGCTACACAACACCCTGCACTTTATACGTCACGCTAGCGTCACCAAATACGTCTTAAAACGTAGCGCTCACATCACGACGCTATTTGATGCACATTTCCGTATTTTTTCCCCGCAGGATTGAAGGCCTGACTGCTTCACACCATCGCAGTTTTTCTAACTTCAATCGTATACATGTAACTTTTTCCGATTGAGCAGCCGCGGCTAATCCGCCTATAACTTTCATGAAGTTATTTCGTTTACATTGTCGAGGTTAGACAGGAAGAACCAAAGTCTTCATCATTTTAAGAGATTCGCACTTGAAATTGTAATTACGTAGAATTCGACGTGAATTTTTTACATGTAATTAAGCGTCACGAATTGTCTTGCTAGGAGCGATGCCTTAATTACAGATCGCTTTATTTAATGGGTATGGAGCGAACGTATGTGTGATTTGTACAGAGCTAACCTTCAGTAGAATGTTGAGATATTGGAATTAACTTGCTGATTATACTTGAGTAATGCATTGATTAATAAATTGACTAGTATCAGCGTCATCCAAGTTACTTATACTTGAGTAATGCATTGATTAATAAATTGACTAGTATCAGCGCCATCCAAGTTAGTCGCATCATTGATTTGGCTAATAGTATTAGCAGCACCAAATTAGTCCAATAATTAATAATTAAGTGTAGCAGCAGTGTCATAAGAAGGCAAGTTCATGCGATTTAGTGCGTGAGCGGGCTTAGTGACAGGCGCTAGAGCGCGTGAGCGTGCTTAGTGACAGGCGCTAGAGCGCGTGAGCGTGCTTAGTGACAGGCGCTAGAGCGCGTGAGCGTGCCTAGTGACAGGCGCTAGGGCGCGTGAGCGTGCCTAGTGACAGGCGCTAGAGCGCGTGAGCGTGCCTAGTGATAGGCGCTAGAGCGCAAAATGTGGGAAAAAATGTATTCGTAAATGTTTTATGAGTGGGGTCTCTTTTTGATTGTTCGTGAATGTTGGGATCGCAACATTGAACGTAAGTTTATTAAAGGTATTATATTGGACATATTTATTTATTATTATTTATTGAAAATATGCATTTATTATTATTTATTGAAAATATTTACCCTAAAAATTACGTAAGATCTTTGTGCTTACTGATAGCTTGTTTTGTTCGAAAGAGATTCCTCCTCTTCGAAAATGCATTGTTCGTTAATGCATCGAAGATCCTAACCACTCACTATTTTTTGTCAATGGATTTATCAGTGCCGGGAGGGCGCCGCGGCATCCACGGCTGCCCGACCTCACATCTCCTGCAGTAGCGAAGAGGCGGTGGTGGAGGGAGGCTGTGTCCGCTCCTCGTGTGCTGAGGGTGTAGCTAGTGCAGGTGTAGATTGGGGGTCAAGCCTAGTGTTGGTGAGCGTGGAACTGACGTGCTGTGCCTGGCAGTGTATTATGGTTAAAACGTCAAATCATAAATAAAAAAAAATATATTTTATAATTAGCTGATAATTGTGGAAAAATACAGAATATTGGTTAATATGTGACAGTGGCTGTACTTAAAGGTTTCTATCTAAATAAAACTAGAGTCAAATCAACTGTGTCTTACGGTCCACTTAAGGGACGTCGTAGTTTGATCTTACAATACCTAATTTAAATATTATATTGTCACCGTTCTTTATTATTGCCTTACCTAATTGTCGGAATATTTTATGGTCTCTGGACTTCATCCTTGCCTTACTCAACTATAACAATATTTTATGCTTGCTTCATCTTTGCCTTACTTAATTATCGAAATATTTTATGGTCGCCTGATTTCATCATTGCCTTGCTTAATTATCGGAACATTTAATGGTGGCAGTACTTGAACATTTTTGCACTTCATTGTCAGAGCACATCATATTCGCCATATTTTATGGTGCCGTACCTAATTGTTACCAAACTCAATTATTGCCCCACTACCGTACTCTATTTTAGGAAAATTCTGCTGAATTGTATTCAGGAGAAATGCTTCAGGCTGATAACTTCTGTGAAGTGTACACAGCAAGAGCACTGCAAGAGCTCTCAGCCTCGAGTCTCCGAAACGATGAATTTCAGAACGGATTTACTCACTGAGCTCCACGACGATCAAGTTTATGGCATAAATTATTGATCCGCTGGACGAAGTACTAGAAAAGTGCTGATAAATATTGTTGCCTTGTGTTCAACGTGATAATACGGGGCATGAATATATGAATCCCTTGTAAGAAGTATGGGAATTACCGTAGACTAGGCGCATCCCGGCATGTTGTTCCAAAATTAATGTGTGACATTTATTCAAGAGTTGCATAGATTAATTATTCATGCGAAAGAAAGTACACCGTGGCAAATTCATGCCTCCAGTGCATTATTTTCAAGGGAAAAAGGAGTCAGTAGAACACTAGAAGATATATATAGTTTTATTAGGCTAAATTCTAGGCAAAGCGTCCTACAAAGGTATTAATTTCACTGATATTTAAATGTGGAGCTTTCGTGTGCCAAATGTCGACGTAATTGTGATTTGCTAAGTAATTTTTTAGCTATCTTCATCAGTTTGAACGCACTATTTTTTCCGCATGCCAGGAAAATATCGAGTAATGAATAATTTAGTCGCAATAGAAATGGGATAAGTGTATTTTTGAAATTTTATCTTGGAATAAAATGAAAATTTATGAATTGATATATACAATGTAGGGATTAAATCAAAAGGTAAACAGAGCGCTTTTGAGCACAAGCTAAAAGCTTCTGAAAAAAGGCTAATTTTTTAAATTCATTTGCGTGAGTTCACGGATATTCAGAACATATTATATTCACGGATATTCACGGATATTTGCGGCCTAATGAAATTAACTATACTTGTCTGAATAGTTCTAAAGATTGTTCAAAGTTAGGCAAAAATTCAGCAACGTCAAACCTTCAAATTCAGTTTCCAGTTCTTGGAGAATTTCACAAAAATAAAAAATATGATTTCGTTTAGGAATATTTCATGATGAATTAATCGAATTGTGGAAATTTGATTAATTCAATATAGAAATTTGCACAGCAGTTTGCTCGCGCCAGGCTTCATCAGTCCATTGCCTTATTAATATCTTACCGCCGCTCGACCTGAACCCAATATCCTGCACGGCAGCGTCGGATCCGACATTCAGGCGACGTTTATGCGTTCCGGTCCCGGTTGTGTGTGTTATACAGCTGTGTTGTATTGATACAAATTATACAGAACCGTTTTCGGCAACGTTTGAATCACAGTTGAGTTGTATTGATGCAAATCTAACAGAACCGGTCCCGGTTGCGTGTGTTATCAGCTGTGTTGTATTGATACAAATCACACAGAACTGGTCTCTGTTGCGTGTGATATACATGCTGTGTTGTATTGATACAAATCATACAGAACCGGTCCCGGTTGTGTGTGAAATATAGCTGTGTTGTATTGATACAAATCACACAGAACCGGTCCCGGTTGTGTGTGATATACAGCTGTGTTTATTGAAACATCATATAGAACCGACACAATGGCGCAAGGTGGTGAACTCAGCTTGCAATTATGATTTTCTTAATTTTTGTGCTGCAAAAAGGAATAACTTTAACCAAAAGAAAAGATTTTATAAAAAATCATTTACGTTTTTAATTATGCTGCTTCATTGTGGGTAAACTTGTCTACTGGCTGTTAGCAATTGCATATATTGGTTCCATAAATAAATAAAATCGTCAATTGTATACAATCTTTCCCCTATGATACTCCTTCCTGTTTCTAATTAGTGCACTTATCTTATATATTTGTGGCTGTATTAAGAACCAATATTCAGACTGCTATTGCATCGCGTCTGTAATATTAATTGAAATAATTGACCGTGTACGTAGTTTGCCACACGAGGTCATGGCGCTCCCCTCGACGCTGCAGACTTTCAAGAAAATTACTCAGAGTTGCTAAATATTCCCGCTGTCACCATAGCTTACATGAGCTGCAATGATTTATTATGGTGCAATGAATAAAAGTAAGATAAACTAACGTGTAGGAAATGTGGTGTTTTTCTTATGAATTCTAAGGCACCTTAAAGTTCTCGTTGTTAATGACGATTGGAATTTTAATATATACGGCTAACAACGCCTAACCTATAGTATGTTGTTAGTACAAAATCTGATTTTCACTCTCGTGTTTGATGTCTGCATATTCAATTCCTCAACACTGAACCAAACTAAGGAGTTAATTCGACTACAAAGCAGGCGCTTTCAATTTCAAGAACCTTGAGCAAGGTAGTGTGCAGGTTAGGAATGTTTCTGCACAGCAGCGCCGCCTAGCTGTAAAAAAACTATATTCCTTCCTCCTCGCCTGCCTTTGCCCGAGGCCTTAGGATCAAAGACCAGCCGCTTGCGTTCAATGCAACCGTCTGTCGTAGCTTTAGGCAAGATCCAAGACGGCATGCAAGGGCTCGCCAAAACTGAGGTTGCAATTTTTGGCAACAATCCTAAAATCGAAAAATGTTCAAGCATTAATATCAGTTGAACTTAAAAAAAATTCGCTATCACAAACGATAAGCTTGGATTAACTTACGACATTTGTTGGTAGCTTCATCAATTTAAGGCATTGCGAGAAGGTTGTTTAAAAAAATTGATTCATTTGGTTCTTCAGATGTCGTTTTCGAATAGAGATTTTAAAAATAGAATTTATTCGCTCGTTCTTGTTTGTTCGATAGAAATTGAAAATTGTGTCACTTGAATTTAAATTTCTTCATCACGTGACTTTTATTTATCACTTATTAGCACGCTATTACATTATAGGTCATGCCATTATCTGAATATTTCTAAAAAAAATTATCTAAAAACTTACTTTTTTTCATTTATTCCATCATCAGTATTTATTATGGAGACAGTTTTATACATGTTTTACATTTTTCACGTCCAATGAAAAGTATATTTAATTATTGTGTGACTAAGTACAAAATTGGGCAGCACTTTCCCAATTATCCAGGAACATTGGCCCAGTTTCTAAGCCTTGCTTGTTTATAAGTTCCGCAGTACGTGTCCGCAACTTTTCTGCTCCGTGTTGGGTATACGGCAGCTTGCGTGTCTGCAGTCAACATTAATCAGAAGTCATGACGCGTTCCACGCGTGTAAACAAAGAGGGTCGTTGTGAACTACGATGCGGTCTCAGATTGTGTATCTCAACGGCATCATTCTTCAGTTTCAGTTAGTATTTTTCTATGGAAATTTTTTAAAAGTTGAAGCGGTTTATCAGAGTACGTGATGTGAACGCTGATATAATGCTTACACCTCGGGTCTGGGCTCTATAGTTAACGTCAGCCTAAACGGTGACTAGACTGATGGAATAAGAGGCTTGTTGAGGTAGATGTGGTGACCGAGATACAGCATAGCTACGCCTTGCAGCACGGTATGATGGCAGTTGGCAGAGATACGTGAAGGCTTTCAGCACGGCAACCGTGCAATCAAACAAATCAAAACGGATGTAAGACACACGAAAAACTAACCTTTATAAATGACTATCGATGAATGCTACCGAGTCTAACGTAAAAAAGAAGCCAATATCAATATCAATGCTCCAAAAAATATTGTGCATCGTCTGCAATCTTTTCATGAGAAATGAGCACGATGGGATCGATTTTTAACCTGTAAATATGTTTTTAATAGTTTTTTAATTGAGCACACTTTTTTTGGCTTCCTGAAAATAATATAAAAATTTTAAATTTTGTGAAGAACAGAAGAAACAAACTAATTACATCTTCTTCTCGAAAAAATAACTTGCATGTCTCGTTGTTGGTTATCTCTTGAGTGTCCATTGCGTAATCCCTAGCGCGTTCCGTGCCATCGACTGCAAAGCCATCAACGTAGCCGTCTGCGTAGCATTTTGAAATTTTGTTGAATTCTCTGCTGTTAACATCAGCGACAACATCCAAAGCTGGACGACAAAGCATCAAAGCCGGAGCGCGCGGCCAACAGATTAATTGAGACACACAGTGCAGGAAAAACGCGAGTTTTCCGAATACCTTCCCTCTGAACGCCGTTCGCTTTGTCGTGTACTCGCTTTATTGTCCCAAACTTCAATGCTTTTCGTGCAGGCACTGTTACTTTCATGAGGACGGGTGTCTAACATCGGAAAGTATCAGGATTGCGAGCCCCAAAATCGCTGGCATAGCATTTGGGTGTTGGGTAAAAGGACCAGGGACAGGGAACACGTGACGACCTCCCTAGAGGCGCGACTCCTGAGCGCTGTCAACATATTTTAGGGAAATATGTTGAATATATGAAGCCTAAATTATTATGAATGCTACAGATTCTTGGTATGCAATGGTTTCCATATTTTCTTGTTCTATTACTATATGAGTAAATAAATTATAACGCTTAAATATGTTCTAGAGCTTGTTCACATCGATAACATTGTGTAACAGCTGGGACACACAATAAATTTTGGCTTGTAATGTTAAGCACACACTCTCTCTCTCTGAACGTTCTTAAAATAAATAATTGGTTCTAGAAATTAAGGAAAAAACAGAAATATTAAAATGTCACGCGGTACTGAAATATTTTTCTGGAAGCTGATCGAAATAATTTGAATCTGACCGATTACGGAGCCATAAACATGTTTTCTTATCAAGATGAGAGTAGGCCAATTACTTTAAAATTTCGAGAAATATTTTCACTGCTTTTATTTGCTATTGTTGGGATGTACTTGACTTAATTTTAGCGTTTTAATTTATTTTCGCGTGTAAAAATTAACAAATCCCGTGTGCCTATGAATTAAAATCACTGAGACAGATCGAGTCTGGTTCCAGCTTTACATATTCAAATCCTTAAATTTCCTCTCATGTTAATCAGTTGCTCATTAAATAGGTTCGAGAGTTTAAAATATGAGGTATACATGACTCATTCAATGTACACATTTTAATGTACGTCGAAATTCTCGATTGAAGTTCAATTTAATTTGCTCTCACTAATTTTGAAACAATAGTCCAAAAAACCTTTTAGATTATATCCACTAGAAACATTGCGAACGTGAACAATCACAGACTCTCAAAAGTTTCATACAATTTTCTCATTACTCACAACTTTAACCTCTCCACCACCGAAAAAGTCAGGAAGCCTCCCTACAGTGAACGGCCTGCACGAGCTTCCAATTTGCGATTGACCTGAGAAGTTCCGGACGCGATGCGCGTGTAGGGCAAGCGGCGTGTCGAGGCGCCGGGTCATCACACGTCTGGCCTCAGGGGGCGGCTAAATCAAGACTTTAGGCCTGGGGAATAGCAAGGAAAAATGAGGTCTTCATCTCAGGGATCACCGTAAGTCACCTGTGGGGATGAGTTCTCGGGCTCGCGAAGATAAAAAGTATTACACGTTTTTGGCAGAGTTTTAGGAGCTGTGTCGTCTGGTTCTGCGCAGAGCTGCGCGTTTACTACTTGTATATGTTATTTAGACCATTTAAAAAAAAACTTAATGTAATGTAAAAAAATTAGGAGTAACCTTTTCATCGGCATTCATTTTAAATTGATATATTAAAACTCAAAATTGCGCAACTTCAAAATTTATTTATTGGCATATTTTCAGTGAACACATCGAAAACACTTGAAATACCTAAAATGACAAGAACCTTTAGAGATGTTTCAGGCTTCTTTTTATTAAAATCAAGACATAAAAGACAATGAAATAATATTACAATGGAAGCTTTTTAATCGTCATTTGATTCATTTTATTCTTATATTATGCCTGGGCTTTCATCGCATATTTTGAATGGCTTTTTTCTGTAAAACTAACTCGATTATTTAGCCGCAACCATGCAGCCAAGGAAAAAGCCTGAAGTATTCACTGCGCCTAAATTTAATGATTTTCCACCCAGATAGTCAATTCACTTTTACTTTCTGAAATTACGATTTTAATGCTGTGTTGAATTTTCAAAGCTTGTAGTGAGGTGAAATGAATTTTTTTCAGTAAATGGGATTATTGAATGAGTTTGACGAAGCTAGGTAGTGAGGGCATCGCGTCACATTTTTGCTGGGGTCAGAAAAGTTTGAGTGTTCAATCGATCGAGAGGGTCAGGGTTATGTTCAGCCCCTCGTGAATGATGAACCCGACAGACGGGCATTGCAGTGGCTGTGGAATAGAAGATAAATGCAAGATCGTAATCTACTCGTTCAGGATTTTTTGACACCACGGCGAAATAATGAGACTTTAACATACAAGAGACTTTTAAGAGACTTTAAGCTTTTCTCTCGTAACGCTTATCATTATGCGATTCATTGAAAGTGGATGACCATGTAAACCCTGAAACCGAAGTGATAATACTTTATTGATGATGAAATGTATGAAATCCAAGGGCTGAGAGAAATATTGCAAGTAACTTGAGTATTTTTGCGAGTACAGCTATTTTAGGCTCAAACAAAGTTGTAAATGACAACTGCCAGGAGAGGGGGAGACCGGTCAATCAAGGTTCCTCCTTCCGTTGTGCTGGCCTGGCTTAGCTTTTACTGCGTAATTGTTGCCGTGATAATATTTTACCAACCCGTCATTGGGTTATTATTGTCATGTAACGATATATTTCGAGCATCCTTGGGTTATTATTGTCATGTAACGATATATTTCAAGCGTCCTCGGGTAATTATTGTCATGTAACGATATATTTCAAGCGTCCTCGGGTAATTATTGTCATGTAATGATATGTTTCAAGCGTCCTCTGGTTATTACATGTCATTTTACGGTCCATTTGAAATGTTATTGGGATATCATTGCCATTTAACGTTCTTTTTAAACCGTCTATATATATCTCTTAAGCCGTCATCGAGTTTTTGTTGTTGCATAACGACTTCTTCACGCCATCACCGGCTTGTGTATGTTGTATAACGGCTTCCTCAAAGCATAATCGGATAAATTCTGCTTCATAACGCTTAGTTACGTAGTAAAAGTTAAATAAGTCTGTTAATTTATACTTACTCTGAAGTTTTATGTTCTATGTGGTGCTGCGGTCTCGAATTTCTCGGATAAGATGAGACGATGATATCGATTTTCCAGCAGTAAATTGGAAGAAGTGATCTCACGTGAGTAACTAAAATTTGAGTGACAGCGGCCATCGAAGGTTGGCGTGAACTTCTGAACAAATTTCTTCGATGAATAAAATTGTGATTCATGTGTGATGTTGAATAATTCTATTCTACAAATCGGTATGGCAACTGCACATTCAGTAATTCTTTGTTGCTCGCGTTTTTCCCGGACATTTTAGGTTTATGAAATCTGGCAAAAGGTTAATGGTGTAAATTATTTCATCATCTTGATTTATTCTTACGAAAAACAGGTACTCTGTATTCCGCCATGAAGCTTGCCTTGGGTGTGTCCTGGAAATTTTAAAGAACACCGTGGAAAATTTTCCTCGAACAACAGATAAAAATGGAAATTTTCGTCTATTGAGAATATTTCCAGTAAGCTCACGCTTGAAAACATCCATGACAGTTGAACCTGAGTGCTCTTGAAAAGCTCTACGATGGACCTGCGTTTGGACGCTCGTGGATAATTGAAACTTACAAAGCCATCAAATTTCACGACTCGGAGGACAGAAGTTTTGCAAGTGTCCACAGAGTCTCGTTACCTCTCGAGTAAAGAATCCATTTTCTTGGAGCCCCGCGATTTTGTCGCGGCAGAGCAGCACGAAGCGCCGATCTTTTCTCACGGAACAATTTTGCTCGCTTCTCGGCTATTATAGGTCGGCCGAGCGGACATGCATGCTAATGAGACCAGGCGCTACCCTGCGCTACTTGCGAACCTCCACCGACAGCGAGAATTTGAACTGCAATATTTTAGAAGCATTATTTTATACCGAATGAAAAATGATCCTAATTCATGAAAACGAATCGAAGGCGTTGGTTATCCATTCAGAATTATTCGTTTGATTACCAAGTAGCAGGCTCTACTAAAAAACTGTCATCTTGTTCATTTTGTAGGCAGGACTAAGTAAATTCCATCAGAATTACTTTAGCACAGGATTTTCTTTCTTATTTATTTAGAATGGTTATTATAGATTATTTATAATGATTTTATTACTGAATTTCAAACTTTGAGCTGAGTAAGTACGATTGGAAGTTTCAAAAGTAAAATATAAAAGTTTGTTAGGCTTAACTAAAAATTCTTTAAAGATGCGCCTCAGTCCGTAATCAGCATCGTAAATTGTAAGGCGATCGGCAAGTTCTGTAAGGAGAAAACCGTGGCCTAAAATAATAATCGTGAGACTCTAAGCTGTAATCTATAGGATCTCCCTCCATAATCATCATCTCGTGTTTCTTACGCACAATAGAAAAACTGCTTACATTTTTTGCACGACAATGGCAGCAAGGAAAGTAATTCGGTTATTAGGTGCATGCAAGGTATTATGCATTTAACTTACGCAAGGCTGTAAATTTATATTTATACTGCAATATCGCATTGCTGATAAGATTTTATGACTAAAACCACAAATATATTGAGTAAATTGGCTCGTTGCTTGTGTTGTGAAATGTAGTTATTTGTGAAATTGAGAGACTCGCTAGGCACACGTAAGACGCCATCGTATATCGTGACCGGAAGTCGAGGCTGGACCAGCTGAAATGATTGCCTTGATAGCGAGGCACACAATATTGCGTTTCATGTCTTCCATTGACAGGTTCCTGCCGTGAAAAATTCTGTGATTGACACGAGAATTACCTTCAAAATTTGTTAAACGCAAACATTGTTAGGCCTAAACAAGTCTATCGCTCGCGTGCCGTGTTCATTCTTTAGTAGACCAATCACGCAGCATCGCATGCTACCAGTTTTTGCACAGTGTAAACATAATAAACGACAGTAACCTAAAACTTGGAACTTTAAGGGATCACCGGTTTTTTTCCTGTTAAGGGTGAATGGCTCTAATGGTACATAGGATACTCAATTTTAAGAATGCGCGTTGGTAGAGAAACTTCAGGTGAAGATAGATTCTGTTCTGTATACAGAGATTACTAAATACATGAGAGAAACTGCGCACTAGCACGCGAACTGGATTCGTTACGCGATAAAAATTGAATAAACTATTGTAAACACCATATTCATTAAAACAGTAATATTTTTCTCAAATTTAACCTTGCACCCAACTCCAAAATTTTCACAACAACAAATTTCATAGTTTTCATCCACTTATTCTTCATCAATATAAAAATTAAACATTGTAGAGAGATTAACTGTTTGAATAGAATACCTAAGCAGCGAGCATAGTCAATTTTTGAAGATCGCTCTTTTATAAGCACTATATACATAGACTCCTTTAAATTTTCGTCTCATAAAAATACCTTATAATTCACACTTTGGCATCAGCGAAGTTAGAAGCAAAATCGCTTTCTCTACTCAATATTTCTAACACCTTTAAAACTCAATACTCAATAGGATACCAGAAGAACAAGCTCACTGTAGTTCACATCCTCCCCAAAATCCCTGCAATAATGCACAGACTTAGGTCGTGGAGCTGGCAACCAGCCTCATTCCTCGCACTTCATATCTCACGCGTCGCCGCCGTGTCGCCCTCCCCACAGCGACCCAGGCGTATAATCTATCCTGCCGCCGCACCCTGCACCGGAGCTGCCGTCAGCCCTTTGCTGTGCAGAGGCGCTGGCTCCTGATAATGTGATCGGGGTATAGGCAACTAACCAATTTAAAAACTAAGCAATTTAAAAGCTAACCAATTTAAAAACTAACCAAATTAAAAACTAACCATTTTAAAAACTAACCAATTTAAAAACCAACCAATTTAAACTATCGCACAAAATGGGATTATAAAACAAGTTTGTGTCTTAGGTTCGGGAACCCAGTGGGAATAAATTATATTAAAACTTCGATAATGTTTACATAATATAATACTTTTTGCAATCAACTACATTGTCTTCCCAGAAGGATTTGCGATGGAAAAAAATCTATCTAATTTTGTAAATAAGTGTTAAATTTCTCAAGTATGTAAGAAATGTTTAATAATTCTTCAGAGCTCCGACGCAGCTGGTTGTGTCTCTTGTGGGTGATATATCATTCAGGTGCCGTGGTCTGCGCTCATTGAGCCATGCAGCTTGCGAGTGCAGATCTTACCAGTTCGCAGAGATTATTGAAATTTAGTAAGTTTTGTCAGAGATTAGAATCAGTCAGAGATTATGAAATTCAGGAAGCTTTGTTGGCAGCTCTCTGCATTACTGCTTGCGCGATGTGTTCATGTTTCAGTATAGATGGTTACTGAAGAGTTGTATCCTTTAGAGTAAATTAAATAATAGGTTATAATTCCGTAGAGTTTGTTATAAGTTGTCAGAGTCTTAAATCGGTTATTGAGTGTCATCGCTCATGCAAATTATTCCAAAAAGTCCGCGATCTCTTATTTTTAGATTTTACTGTTAAAATTATTGAAAATTTTCGTTAGAATATCTAAACCAGAACTAATAATGTCCACTGTTTTGCAGATTGTAGAATGAACACGTGAGCCGAATATCGAGATCGCTTACAGTGCAGAATGGGCCTTACATAAAGCCACTATCATATCCTAGGGATTACCTTCTAGCATATCAATAAATATCATAGTAAATAGTATGTAAGCCAATCCAGAAATACGTACTTTGTGATCTTTTTTCGAGCATACTTAGACTGAATATTTTTTTACACGTGCTGTGAATTATAGACTAGGAAAGTTTTAGTTTTAGTTTTCACCCGAGAAAATAAAAATGTAAAATTAAGGGACGTCTCATCGTGCATATTAGTTGTTGAGGATATTACGTAGACCGTTGCTCATTTTTGTGTATAACGTCGGCAAGACCTTAGGACAATACGGACTATTTAGGGTTACATTCTTCGAGTCATCGCAGTAATAAATATCTACTAAGCCCACCTCAAGTGTACCGATGCATCGAAGCCAACATACCAGTACCAAGTTACTCAATATCTCCAGCACGCCCGGCATGCAAGTGCAATGGCTCCATTTGTAATCGTGTAAATAGTTTTGGCCTTGGAATGCTCCGAATTTCGAAAATTTGTGCCCACATGAAAATTTATATTTCATTATATCAATTGGAAATAATTGTCTAAATTAATTAAGCTTCAACAGTAGCTAATCTCGACTTGAGCTCTAGAGAGGTGATGGTGAAATATTATTGAATTTTTGACCATGAGTTGGTGAAAAGGATTTCACTATTTACGTACATTTAGGTGTGTATCGAAAATATATATATAAAGCAGGTTATATAATTAAAACAATGTGTGAAAGGTTATTTTGAAAAATTCAATTTTAGCGCAAGTTTTTAAAATAATATTCAAGCAAACGTTGTGGTCTGACGTATTTGGAAGCGACTCATCCTGCTTTTGGATGCAAGAAATAAACATAACGTTTTTTTTGCGATTTTATTGATAAGGACTCTAAATTAAATAACAGTCGAACCCCAATTTTTTTAAATACATGACGTGGTAGACAGTGACAAAAGTAATTGATAAAATAAAGAAAATTCGAAACGCCCTAGTTCAGTGACTACCAGTACGAAATGTTCAAGCAACGCATTTCGTCGGATAGGAACATTATTGTAACGTGGTGTGCAAACTCTGGAAGTCACGGATTTTTGAGCAGCATGGCGTGAAAGACATCGGCCTGCCACCAGAGCTAATCTTCGGCCCTTAAAACTGATGAGGGTAACTTCCGACACGTACAAGTGACGAGGGTAACTTCCGACACATATAACTGATGAGGGTAACTTCCGACACGTACAACTGACGAGGGTAACTCTTGACACGCACAACTGATGAGGGTAACTCTTGACACGTACAGCTGATGAGGGTAACTCTTGACACGCACAACTGATGTGGGTAACTCTTGACACGCACAACTGATGAGGGTAACTCTTGACACGCACAACTGGCGAGGGTAACTCTTGACACGCAAAACTGATGAAGGTAACTCTTGACACGTACAACTGATGAGGGTAACTCTTGACACGCACAACTGATGAAGGTAACTCTTGACACGCACAACTGATGAGGGTAACTCCAGACACGCACAACTGATGAGGGTAACTCTTGACACGCACAACTGATGAGGGGAGCGTGCGGCATGAGGGCCCTGGTGCTCCAGTTGCTGTTGCTGCCGCTGTGCGTGCGTGGGGTCACGGGGCCTCTGGAAGAAACACCAACTTCAAGTGAGTATATTTTCTGTTTCGAATTAAAGCTTTATGCATGTAGAAGTTGATTAAAGTTATTTGAATATGAATTAAAGTATCAAGTTGTAGAATTTGTAACAATTTGTTAAATTATAGATATAAAAGAAATACTTGCATTTATGTATGTAGGATTTACTAAATAAGTTTCTAAAAAAAGGAAATTATAGGTTGAATATCTTTCCTGGCGCCTAAATTTTCGCATGTCTAAGGAACAAATGCCGATGCACTGAGACTCGAAAAAGTTCAGACTGCTTTCGATTGCGATATTTGCATCTTTGGGTTTTCCTTTTATCCATTGAGTTTATTAAAATTACAAAGTACGGTGTTCCCTAATTTATCTGCTGAGTTTATTACATAAGAACAATTGTGGTTTTATTTTATCCGGTTATCTTTTGACGCTTGCATAGCTCGGTTTTCTTTTTTTTTTGTCATTGAGTTTTTGCTATTTATATACAGTTGGGATACCCTAGTATTGATTGGGCATATGGCACTTACACAAATAGTTTTCCATTCGATCCATTGAACATGGCCGTCTCATTGGACACATTTTTTAATCGTCAATTAGGAAGTATTCCCGTAAGATAATAACAATATTCCTCTAAGATAATATTGTTTATCTTAGGACATTTTAAGACTCTCTCTGATGGTTTTGCCAGAAATTTCAATCTCCTTATTCTGCTTGTAGACAAGCAGGTCCCCGGTTAATTAATTTCGCACGTTGCACAATCAATTTTTATTCATGCCTAAATAATCTTGAACCTCTCATCACTTTCTTTACTAGCCACCACACACGTGTCATTTATAACCTGGTGCGTTTATTGAGTCAATCATTTAACTAATTTAGGCGTTCGAGTATATGTGTTTTTTCCTATAAAGTACCTCTCTATAGAATCGTTTTTATTTCCCATTTCATTTGATCCGATATTGTTCTACATACTAAATTTCACTGCAAATCAGAGTCCCGCAGATATTGAGTGGAATTATTGCCTCAACAATATGTCAAGAGGTAATGGCAGCCTAGCGTCTCCTCGCTCTGAATTGATTTCCCGTGTGCCTAGCAAACTTATACGGCGCGCTCCATCTTGCGTCTCCACGTCAAGAGCTGCATTGAACTTTGCAAGGAAATGACAACCAAATGAGATTATAAGTGCGAAATTCAATCTGAAAACTCATTCAGAATATGGTCCTTGCCGTGATACCGGCAGCTGAAGGTGGCTGAAATATTCATCTTGTTTAATAAATAATTCGAGCGGTAATTTATCAAAATGTCACTGGGTAATGGGATTCATAATAGTCTTACGAGATGAGAGGAACTAAAGAATTCCCACTTTTAATGTTCGCTACAGCCATTTCAATACAAAATAATTGTTCCTTAATAAAAGATTATGCATAGTTACGCATAATATGAAAAATTTAACTGATTTCCTTGTGGAACGCAATTAAGACTAATGTTAACTTTTCATCGCATGCTTTGAAAATGTTATTGTGGAAATCCTTCAAAAGCTTTTTTTGAGGCTGCACTCTGAGTTGAACTGCCAAAGAATTAGTAAATTACTGTAACTTGAATTAATCAGACGTAATAATGACATAAAATCAGAACTGGGGAAGCTTCAGCCTTGTCATCGGGATTAACGCCTTATATTTATTCGTTAAGTAAATCAAGATTACATAAAAATATTTGTGGGATCCACGGCGCTATATATCGGAAAAGAAAGAATTCAGAGATGCCAACGCTTAAATGATACTTGCAGTTACTTGTTTACGTGTTTATATGTCATCTTATCGTAATATTAGATGATTTGTTCTCTATATCTATGATTATATTGTATATCCAAATGAAAAATTTCCAACGAACATTCGAGCACTCCAACAGGTTAATATTAAATAGCATGAATATCTCTAAAATAAAAGATTTATTTAATCTGCTACTATTTTGAGTGATCAAAACTCAACACTGTACACCAAAGTTTCACTGACAGCTGAGGTTCCAGATTTTGGAAGCCTCTGCAATCTTTTCTAACGTATTTTTCCAGAAAACTTTTAGATTATATCGGGAAAATGTCACTTTTTTAGCCTGCAAGTGTGTGCTCCATGGCGACACCGAAGTTGTAATCGACCTAATTAGCGGAGCGGTCTTCCGTGCCAGCCGGCGACGCGTTATCGACAAGAACTAATACAAAAATTACGTACCTCCTAAAGCGTAATTACGAGATCAATGCATCGGAGAAATCATCAAATAACAAATGGTTGCATAATTGAGCAGGCAGCTGCAAAACATCGTTGTCATACTGGTGAAAGAAAGACAGCAAATTTAACGTTAATGAATTGTTGAATTTAATCCTCCTTAATTTATACAAGAATTAAGAAGGATATTCGAGCAATATTGTCTCAATACGTCAACAATGATGACAGAAATGATGGAATAGTGAACGCCGATAAAATTCTATGATGAGAGTGAACGTGCATGAACGTTTGGTATAGCAACTAAAGACAGGGTTTCTTTTCTATAATGGTTCAAATTATTATAACACGAGTTTTATTAATTGTCGCGAAAAGTTTTATTAAGTGACGATTGTTGGGATATAAACGATCATTGAGATAGCGTAAGGTCATGATTGTTTGCTCTATTACGGCATTGAATGTTAATAAATTCCGTGAGATAAGATGAAACCTGATCCAATATCCGGACTTAAATCATTAACGAAGTCTCGGTATTCTTATTCGAACTTCATCATTCAATGGAAATAAGCAACAATATTATAACAGCATCAAGCAAAGGAATCTATTCAGTGTGTGCTGAAATATTTGGAATTATATTTTATGGTCATTTTAGTTAAATTACTCATTCATTATGTGTGACGAATATCAGAGCTCCTATGTTGGGGATACGAAAATAGGTGTACACTGTTAGAAAAAATATAACTCAGTACTCACTGCAGTGAGTGATAGAGAGCGCATTTTCTCGTCGACGAAAACGTGAAGTCACGGACTGACGGACGGACAGACGGACGGACAGACGGACGGATGGACGGACGGACATGACGAGTACAATAGGGCGTTTTTTCCATAAATGAGAAAATGCGCTAAAAACAGAAAAAACCGGTCTCATCGGCGTTGTTGTGGCCGGCCGCCACGTGAAAATAAACTGTTTCTCCGTTTTTTTTTTAGATATTGTACCTGTCTATAGAGTAAAATTTTAATAAAAATGGTCAAACTGTGTTTCTTTTCACGTGTCAGCCGGCCACTAGAACGCCGGTGAGACCGTTTAACGGTGATTTTTACTAGCAGTGTATAATTATTGAACCTAAAGTTCCCTCTGTAGATAGTTTTTGGCAGGTTTTTCATTCTGTTTGTTCAATCTCTATGTGAACCGCTTAACAACATGTAGCATTGAAAGTTAATAATTAGATTTAGCTTTGAAAACAGTCACTCATTGAATGATGTGTCGCTCTCATAATGTTCTTGTTCTCTCACTGTGTTACGTATGTTATTTTGGGAGGAACTCTCAGGATTGCAAGTCTTGCTCTTCCTGCATTATTTACGTTCTCAGGTAAAACATTCGTCATTGTATAGACCCTAACCGAAAATCGCTCTAGCGTTACTGCTCTGTTTTGTAGCATTTTTTATGCGTGGTATAAAATTACGTGACGGTGTACGATTGTATTGATTACAAGATGGCAGGTTTACGGTATTGCCGCAGAGTTTTTCCATCACTTATGGGAGACTAAGTATCAAAAGAAATGAATCGCTTTATAGTCTCTGCTCATCTGTCAGGACATTGGTCAGGCTTTTTGCCTTCAATTAGATCACTTCAATTTGATTTTCCGAGAACATTTGATGATAGATTATAATTTTTACAGGAAGAATATAATCCGAGAAGAGAAGAGAATTTTCAAATTAGGAAACACTTTTAATTTGTGCCCAAATTTTGTTATTTTATAGTCATTACAATAAAACGTATAAACATAGTAGTTATTAGTTAAATTGCTTTATATTATACCTGTAAGCAACGCTCATGATAACCTTGATTTTTTTATTGATATTTCCTGTATTGTAAAGCAGTTTTTGCGTTATGGAATTTCATGCAAGTTTATCTAACTAAATAGCTTCCCCGAGCAGAATATGAAGCCTGGAACAGCTTAGTATTATGGATAAATAAATATCGTGGAACGCTCAGCACAAGCTTTGTATATGATCGAACATCTCGCGTCCATCTCATGTATGAGTGAATAATTTGGCTTCCAGTTTTCATGATCATTTAATTTCTTAGAATGGAATTTTTCAGGAGTTTACAGAAAATTCACCATACCGAGAAATAATTTGATTTCCCGAAAAAATAAAAATTCTCGTTCGTTTTACACGAATGGACTTGGTAAAGTTTTATTTTTTAATTGAACATATTACGGTAAATACTTTGTCTCTCAAATTTTACAAATTTCTAAAGTTTTTACAGACAATTTCCGAAAATTATTCTTTAAACAGTCCGTATGAAAATTATGTTACTACAATGTCCGGTTACATGAGCGTATTATTGTTACTTTTAAGAATCACTTCAGTTTAGAGTCGTAACTGAACTGAATCCATAAAGAATAATCAGTCTTATTTAATTGGAAATTCCAACAGAGTATTCAGTAATTTACCGCAGCTAAAGGTCAGCGAATAACAGTGGAGTGTCTGAAAATAAAAGTCAGGCAGGTGGTAATTTCATCGTCAGTCTTGGTAAATTAGAGGTGCGCAGACTTTGGTCCAGAGTTTGGTAGCGCTTAGCATGAACTGTACATCCTATAAGTGTCCCGTAATATCAATGTAGTGTTCGGCAGTACAGGCCTAGGGTGTCGTGATGTAAATTAGGCTTACGATAATATAGGGGGAATATTAGTGGGAAATGCGGAAATGCGAGACGCGCGTAGAACAAAGTTGGCCCAACACGACGGCAATATGAGCTTCAATATGATTGACGTGATCGAAATATGAGTGGAGGGTTTGCCAATACAAGTCGAGGGCTGAACAATTCCAGTCAAGCATCGGCCAATAAGCCAGCGAATGATTAAGGTAAGTAGACGGCAGCGCGGCGTTCTGCTAATTAGTAAAGTTATGTTAGCAGCTCCCGTGGGCCGTAGAGCCGAGCTCTGCCAATAATTTATTGCGAGTTGGATTGCATTGCGGCGCAGCTGAGGTAATGCAGTGCAGGAGTAACATCTCTATTTCTGATTTGCCTTGAGATGGTTTCTAATTATTCACTTAAATATTTTTCAAGCGGCACCTGCTTTAATTCCCTTAGAGCCAACACAAGAATCTCTAATGCCTATTTCATTATTTAAATATTTTTTCTGCGTGACGCGTTCCACGTGCGGTGAATAAACGGATTCTGACGTTCTGGAGATTTATTGCAATGTTTAATATATTTATTTGCTCACGAAATTGCTAATTTCGCAAAAATTTCACGACATTATACTGTATGTGTGAAAACCGTCAGTCTAAATGTCAGGCTGTCTCTTATGAAACTCTCGTAGATTCTCAACGCGGCTCCCTTTGTTCGACATTAATTTTGCGACCCGTGAAATTTTTCGTGCATTTTCACCAATGATATGTTAAACCATATTATACATTTTGCAAAGCCTAACTTTAATAAATTATTTTTCTTGGCGTCATATTTTGGTCATGATTCATTATCTGGTCAACTATTTATTCTAGTACCTCAAGATCTTCACATGTAAACAATTGAACTGAAGAAATCCTTCAGTCTGATTTCCTTGCCTTTTGGGTGGTAGGACTTGCAGGTCAAATCATTCGAGAAAAATGTCAGTTGCTGTGACTTTAACCAGGAACACATTGAGGCCAAAATTCGATTGCTGAAGCAGCGAAAAAATAATCTGCCAACGTTTCAGTCACGACGCCTCAGCTCTCTAGTCTGACAATTTCATCCTAAATAAGTCAATCTCCAAGCATGATCTTTTGCTGATGCTTGCAGGACCCCATCCACAGTGAACATTCTCCCAAGCTGTCGTCAGGTGAGTCATTTCGCTGTTCCAATCTACTCTTCCACAGTCTCTGGAACAATCTGGCAAGCTTTCATGCAGGCAAGGCACCAAATGTTCTTACAGTCTGACTGTCTCAGGAAAAATCTTCCTAGCTGACAGGCCGGGCACCGAATGTTCCAACAGTCTGGAAATTCCAGGAACAATCTGCCCAGCTTACAGGCTGAGCAGACAATGTTCCTACAGCCTAGCTGCCAGTCTCAGGAGAAATCTTCCCAGCTGCGACAGGCCGGGCACCGAATGTTCCAACCAACAGTCTGGCAGTTCGAGGAACAATCTGCTCAGCTGACAAGCTACGCAGAAAATGTTCCTACAGTCTGCCAGTCTCATGAATGAAACACGGACACGTTACGCGCTTGGACTGCTCGTTTCATTTCAACAGTGTCCGTAAAATTTTCTTGCGGGACGTGCCTTCTTTTGTCGTTCTTTTTTTTTGCATACATGACGGGATCTCTGAAGAGGCCGCCCTTCAAAGTTGCTACTTGGAGTTTCTTGGCAACTCGCGGCAAATTGCGCAGAAAAACTGAGGCAAAATAATCTGAGTTGAGCCAGTGCGTTTGGTTGAATCTTCTCAGGTTGTCGCAGCTTATTTTGCGTACAAAGAGAACACACTGTTGTGGCCCGTAGTTATGATATATAATGCCACCAGGAGCTTGCGTTACGAACCCGATTTTTCATCCTGAAAAATTTTCTTGAGAAAAATGCCTAATAAGTAATAATATTGAGTGAGACATTCAATTAAATTGAGGAGCGCTAGGAGCTTTAATAAAGCACATGCGTCAGAGAGACCAGCGTGAACCCATCACTTTAAATGAAGCCGTCACTGTCTCTAGGTTGACCGAACATATCACGCTGATTGTGATGGTTCGCTGATTGTGGATCTCGATTGCAGGCCAGTCTTTCTTCATTACTTTTTATTTTCTTGTCGTCTTGGAAGTTAATTTTGTCTAAACAACCTTAAATTTTCGAGCACTTAACATATTATAACGCTGCACTTTTTCTTCTTAACAAGATCAATCATATAAGTTATTGTCTTAAAAATTTGTACACTACATTATTCATCTTAAAACGTATAATTTTTATCAATAATAATAATAATTATTATATCAACCATAACTTAATCTACCATATTCATTTTTCTGCGTTTAAATTCACATCCAATAGCCTGGGATCTAAATTTTTCTAGAAATTCAAATTTTAAGATAAGTCCCTAGCGTCACACACTATGCATATTTCCCATACATACACTATGCATCAAATATTTTACATGATGAAGTTTCACACTTAAAGGGTAGCTTGTCCTCGAGCAAAGAAAACGTGCGTCGTGCAGTCAATGTGGAGCTAAATTATTTCGCTTACTCCGTTGACTTTATGACGTGTGGGACATCACTCAAGCAGAACTTCAATCGATGATCATTATGTGGACTTATAAGTTTTATCTTAAATCATATCTTAACCAATACAATTTATTCTTGTTAATGAAATGTGGGCTTGATTATTAATGCAAGGCTCATTTCTTTCGTTAGTAGAATGAGAGCACCATTTATCAATAAATTCAGCGAATTGTCTTTATTTGTAGAACGAAAGTTATTGAGTAGTGAGCGATGATTAAGGTACCCTATAGATTTGTCATGAATAATAAAGAGAGTTTTAGAAAGGCGAAACTGAAGTTAATCGAGTAAAATTCGCAGTTTTCCCTATTTGCAAATAAAAAATAAACAATCAATGATGAATTTGAAATTTCGATGATGAATTAAAAAGACCGCCGCAAGATATGCTAGCACCTCAAACTCAATTTACTTCAGTGAATACTTGACGTGTCAAGAACTTCACAGCCTCGCATGTGCCAATGTTCGTTCTCCAGTCTTTCGCTCACCGATAAAAAGTGGATGTTCTCTGCGAAGTTGGCGAACAGTAAAAGATTGACCTAGACTAAAGTTTGCAAGTGGTCGATGATGATTATCTTGAGTGGCCGCCAGTGTACATCATAATTATTAGTCTGTTCGCACCCTCTGTCGTGACGAGCGATTGCCGCCATGTTGACAGTCTTGACAGCTTATCGGCATCTAGTCTTATGAAAGCAGAACGCATGTCCTTGATTCCTCTACGATTGGCAAACTGGAATTGCATTACGAGGTGGGTGGCGGTGAGTCAACAAATTGATTTGTTACGCGGTGGATAGTGAGTTATAGCTTCAGATCACGTGCTTGGTGGCGGGCTGCTTCTTTTGTGTTGGTGGAGGGGGTGGGGTGTTACAGTCTTAACATGACATAGTGATCTCGGCGCTGAAGCGTAGGCCTGATGTGGCCTGTCGCCGATTCTTTTCCTTTTCGTGCCTTGTTCACAGAAGATCTAAATCGTGTCATTTGACCGGACTTTTCATGACTGACGATAGTTTGAAGTAGCTACTAGACTTCCACCGGGTTCGATAAGGAGCTAGGCATTTAAAATCTGAAAATGTATTTTCCATAGCTTTATCTAGTCTGTTCTTGAACGCGTTCATACTTGGAGCGCCAACGATGTCATCGGGGAGGCTGTTCCACATGTCGGTGATTCTAAGCGAGAAGAAATTTTGTCGCGTGGAGAAGTTGCAGCGCAGTTTTTTTGCAGCGCAGCTTATAGCCGTGGCCCCTGGTGTTGGTTCTTGTTTCAAATTCTAGTAATCCTTCGGGGACCTTGTATAGACCATGAGTATACTTGTATACTTCAATGAGGTCCCCACGCAGACGTCGATAACTGAGGCTTGGAAGCTTCATAATCTTCAATCTTTCTTCATAGGACTTGCCCTTCAAGCCTTCTTCTTCTTCTTGTGTTGTTTGTGGGGGTAGGATATTGCAGTATTGTGTCAAGTGCTCGGCAGTGGGGTGTTACAGTCTTGCGCAGGGTGCTTGGTGTTTGGGTGTAACTGTCAACTATCACTTGCTTGGTTGTAGGAGGTTACAGTTTCGTGCCACGTGCTTGGTGGTAGGGTGCTACTGTTTTGTGCCACACGTCGCATGGATTGCGTGGTGCTACAGGCTGGTAGAGGTGTCAACGGCAGTCTGTTGATTGTCAACGGATGTCGCATAAAAAGTGTTTCTAAACGGAAACAACTACGCGAAGTTGAAATAGTTGAAGTAGCGCAACGACATTACAGAAGATTTTCGTTTGACTTTGAACGCATGGGCTAAGGAATCACGCTTTGGTCAATCTCTAAATTCCCGGGGTGGGGGGAGTAAATATTGGGACAAGAATTGGATTTTCGTAGTATACTTATTAGTGTAGCACAGTATATCTTCAATTATTCACAATCTTCAAGTAATGTACAGAAGTCTTCATGCATGGGTGCACAAATCCTTCAGTCGATGTAGCTGCAGATTTTCTTCCATTGATAGTCTGAAAGCTTAAGAAGGTTGAATTATAACCTCAGGGGTACGACTCCCAACAAGACACAAAGTAGCGAGTAATGAAGGTACGAGCCACGCCGAATCGCTAAACCCAGTCATGACTACCGCGTGTACGAGCCTCGATACGCCGCTGTATAAGGCATTCAAGTGCAGAGAGTACTAGCCCCCACGTCACGAGATATGCGAGTGGTATGGGTTTTCGCGGCAGCGAAACACCGAAAAAGTGGAAATATATATTAAATATGAAACCATATTCTCCGTTAATGAACCTCTGGCCTAACACCTAACTTAAGGTGCTTATACACGTGGCTATTAGTTGCGTATATTGGTTACGTCTACCAGGCCAGGCTACAAAACTTTGTGATGCTTGACGTGTTCAGAGGCATACTAGCTGGTTCATTGCAGGCAAGGCAACTAGAGTTGTTTTGAAGCAGTCTATTGCGCTCAGTAGCCGCCTGGCCGTCATACCGAGCACAGCTGCGTCGCTCGCTCTTTCGCCCACTGTAGCGCGCACTGCTGTCGTGCTCTCGCATGCCTCCACCGTGCACAACCTTACTCGACAACTCCCAACGTCGCACTGACGCGGGCGCAGTGTACCGAAAACGCTATACTCGTGTATAGGCTCTCAACCTGCAAAACTGTAGTATACGCAACCAATATACGCAGCTAATAGCCCTGTGTATAAGCACCTTTAAGCAAGCGCCCAGTGGGTTGATTACGCATGTGAGATCACAACTACGGCATTGTTTCAGTAGCTTATATCTCCCTGAATTCGACTCGAAACTTGTGCAACTCGCCACTACCGAACATATAAAGTTAATACCTGTTTTTGAGGGGTAATTAAACCAAAACAGCCTCGTAGACAACGCTTTGTCTTTAATATCAATGTAACAGAGATAATTATAAGAGATATTCAACTTTTATTATTATTACAGGTATTGACATTAAGTCCTCTGACGTCATAGTCAAAAATAGATTGAGTATAGAAGACCAATTTCGCACGCTTGCAAGACTAGCCAGTTCAACCTATCACCTTTGAGCTTTCAAGATGTCCTTGAAAGGTTTCACACTTGCCACGACCTTGCCACGAAACCACGACCTTGGACACTTGCTATTTAATGCTCTTAATCAACAAAACAATATAACAGAAAAATAAGATTTCATGTGTCAGTCGCAAGCTAAAAATATCTACACATTATTTAATCAGATTCTAATAATATAAAATATGGAAAACAAAAGTTTGATTTTCAGAGTTCAGTCCAATCAGCGTCCTACGTACGAAAGAATTTCTCACAAAATATGTATTCAGTCACATGTGTAAGATTTTTCTTCTCAAATTATATAAACATAGCATCTCGATGATACATATTTCTAATGAATAATTAATTTGATACACGTATTCTCCAGTAAAATTTAGTATTTAGAAAGTTATCACGCAATTTTTGCCTTGTTGTTTGGCTATAGTGCATTTAATTTATATCACTGTTACACTGGCGGAATCTAGCTGAATTTAGAATGAGAGAATGAGATATCCGAAGGTGAACCTTCAATTTTACTGCCACTATTCGATTGATCATAATTGGTGTTAATGTCATTGATTTTCCGAAAGTGATAAATAATGCGCAATAACAGAATCACAAAAAAATCCAAGTGAACTGTAAATCATCATAATAAATGTAAGTAATTTAAAAATAAATGTTAATTCATTCCCTCGAAAAAATTTCATTCAATTATTCTTAAAAAAATAATCGGTTTAATTTTAATTTTCTTTGTTGAAGGCTTCCATGCACTTACGAACCTTCAGCAGCACGCGCGTCCTCGTCATCACCAGGTCCCGAGTTTAGCTGAAGTAGGCAGACATTTTTGATACAATTTTGTCGCCATCTGCCTATATATTCTTATTGGATATTTTGTAATGAATTTTACATTGAATATTAGATTTGTTTGGAATTTTATATTTAAATTCATCTAATTAAGTTTTGTTATACCGTGGCTACCTATTTTGTTGAGCCTTTTTGGCCTCGCGTTTAAATTGTCTCACGCAAGAAGCTAAATTTTATTAAATTTTTACCTAATTTTATATTCCATCATAATGGATTTTATTTTTAATCTATTTGAGAAACGCTCATGAGCATTACAGTCCGAGCTTGGTAGTAAAACAATTTTTTTCCCCGAATGGTCGTCGGTTCCGTCAGAAAAGTTTCCCCACTCACTAGACCTCACAGGAAGTTTAACAATGGTGCGTTGTCGGGACACGCAAGCCCTGGGGAATAAAAAGCACAAGCGTTGGTAGAAACTTTAATTTGATGAGGCAAACTCTGCTGTATCTGATGAGACACAAGGCAACTTGTGGGCGGCTTTGCTTGCGATGTCAAAACGTGACTTGAATTCGTGTCCTTGCAATCAGTCATTGAAGTAGTTGTTTAACGGCAACAATTTCCGAAATGGTTGCTCAAACAACAGTTGTAGAAAAATTAAAGACATTCGGATAAAATTTCTGTATTTTTGAGCTTTTGTAGCTGATGGCACTTGCAATGAACAATCGCGTCTAAAAGTTTCTTCTGTCATGTCTAGCAAAATCTTTCCTTCTGTCATGGCGATGTTCAATCGACAACAGATTGAACTACGTCATATTGCGCTTTAGTTTGCACCGGTGTGCAGAAATAAGATAAAGAGCTCATGCAGACAATTGAACTATATTTTGGGTGAGGTGAAACATAAACATTTCTCGTTAGCATTAAAGCCCGCTCTCAGGTTTTTACCTTGAGATTCGACCAGAAAGAATTTAATCCGAGCGTAACGACTCTTAGGCAGAAGCCATAGGTAGTCCCTGAATTTTGTTAAGGATAGGTCTTTAGCAATGGAATTATGCTTCTCGATCCACGGAAAAATTACTCACTCAGAGAAGCATTATTTTTAATACAACTGACGACGATCTGTTATGCAGCTCTTATGTTTGAAATGATGGAGTCTTATTTTATAGCACCATCTTGTTTACTTTATACTCAGAAATATGTCTCAGGAAGTCGGAGCAAAGGCTTTCTTCCGCACGGGCGGGCTATCGTACGCGGCAGCAGGTCCACTTCCGATGCGTGTCGGAACAGCGGCGCTCGTTTGGACTGCAAAGCATCTCTCTCTGGCACGCGACGCCGCCATCTTGGTTTTTAGTCTGATTTTTGAAGAAATTCCTGATGGCATTTGTGAAGTAAACGTCCAAATATTCTAGTTTTGCTGTAAGGGGATAACTTAAACTTGCATCGGATCATCGTTGCGCGATAAGTTCGAATATCACGAGAAATTAGAACGTTCACTAGGCTCACTATATTTGCTTATAAGGTTACTTCTTTCGACCAAATATTGTAAACAAACTTGGTTACCTATGGTAAAAAATATGTGGTGTTTGATTGAGCTAAAGATTTATTCCTAATTGTGAATTTAACTTTATACATTTTAAATAATGTAGGCGTTAGAGCAATAGAACCACCTAATGAATAGGAATATTAAGTTACAAATCCATGAATTTTTTATTTTAATTAAAACATAATTTATATGAAAAATATGTAGTTTTATCCCTTTCACGGGTAAGTTACCATATATGATCACTTGAAATCGCGTCACAAAAAGTATCACCACGGCTTCCTGTTTGTTTTTGAGGCATCCTTATAATGCCTCAGTCAATCACTAATTATCTGACCATCGTTCTATCTATAGCATCACCAGCTGCAAAGTCCACAAATTGAAATATGAGCATTTAAATGAAGGTTTTGACTCGGACAATGGAACTGACGCTCTTTCCACATTTTCTTCAAAAGGTGGAAGTATCAATATATATATTTATTTATTTTGGCAACTTGATTAAATTTAATTAAATTAAATTTTTATGTTTCTAATTTTTCATTTGCATAAACTGAATTTTAATTATAAAGAAAAATTTTGCGCACTGATTGCATTTATTTAATTCTTCAAGTGCGATTTAAACCTTCATTAGGCAAAATTTGCAAAAATTCATAGAAATAAATATATTGTATAATACTTATTACTTTCTTGAAATGGTTTCTGAAATTTTAATTTCTGGATATTTCAATGCTTGCCCGCTAAAGGGTTAAAGACTAATTATTATCTAAATCGAGTTTTATCGCACCTTGACTATTTTCAGGTCCAATATTGAAGATTTTTGGCTTGGAGTGAGCGCACAATCAATTGCGGCAGTTCAAACAGTGCCAATTGATGGCTTACTGTCTCGGAGCTCTCAATATTGTTGTATGAATTTCGATCGACTCGGAGCTCTCAAGAAACATTAAAAACATGATAAACCTGTGAAGCTCAGTCATTACTACCTGTAAAGCTCAGTCATTATTACCTGTATAGCTCAGTCATTATTACCTGTTAAGCTCAGTCATTATTACCTGTTAAGCTCAGTCATATTATTACCTGTAAAGCTCAGTTATTATTACCTGTAAAGCTCAGTCATTATTACTTGCCTGGAAAGCTCAATCATTATTACCTGTATAGCTCAGTCATTATTACTTGCCTGGAAAGCTCAATCATTATTACCTGTAAAGCTCAGTCATTATTAATTACCTGGAAAGCTCAGTCATTATTACCTGTAAAGCTCAGTCGTTACTACCTATAAAGATCAGTCATTACTACCTATAAAGCTCAGTCATTATTACTTGTAGAGCTCAGTCATTATTACCTGTAAAGCTCAGATATTATTACCTGTAGAGCTCAGTCATTATTACTTGTAAAGCTCAGTCATTACTACCTGTAAAGCCCAGTCATTACTACCTGTAAAGCTCAGCATTATTACCTGTAGAGCTCAGTCATTATTACCTGTAAAGCTGTCATTATTACCTGTAGAGCTCAGTCATTATTACCTGCAAAGCTCAGTCATTATTACCATGCAAAGCTCAGTCATTATTACCTGCAAAACTCAGTCATTATTACCATGCAAAGCTCAGTCATTATTACCTTAAGGCTCAGGATTGACGGCTACAACAGAACTTTATAACCATTGCAGAAGTTACGACCAGGGCTACGGTTGCCGAGGAGGCGTTGAGAATAAGACGCCTACGTACGTATATCACGGCTCTCGTAAACTGGAGTGTCATCGGCCTGTGATAAAACTGACGAAATTCTTGCCGTGCCGAGCGGCCGTGCACTCGTTTGCCGGCTTTTTTATCGTCTAATTTGAGACAATTAAGCGAGACTCAGAGAGCTTGCGTGACTTTTATCTACGTGCAAGCTGTGCTGTGGCGTCCCAGTAACTAAGAATACTCGAGTAATTGCGTGACGTGTAGCTACACCAAAAATATCTCGTGCTATATTTTATTCTCTTGGCTGTGTTTTTCATTAATTTAACCGACTAATTTATTCTTTACGAATGACGGTGTTTATGGCACGGCCAGACTGGGACTTCTAAGCTCCAGTTTTGAGGAAATAATAACATTTAAAATGTTCTATTTGTTCATATATATCAAATGATTACCTCTGGTGACTTGTGTAATAGCGCAAATTTTTCACATCAGCCAAGCAGAAATATAATTATATTGTTCACAAATCTACCGTACAACAGTACATCATATCCACTGTCCATGAATAATATTAGCCTTTGATGGATTCATTTAGCAGATTCATATAATAGATAGAATGTCAATAACATGGAATATTTGAAACCAATTTTTGATGCTATCGGCCTTCAATAAAAAAATTGCGATCTGTTTGCACTCTGGAGGTGCTAGCAAATTAAGGTTAATGTCAGTAAAATTTAGATAGAACTCAGTCAAACTTTAAACTAATATGGAAACATAAATTTGGAGCTCTGATGTTTCAAGAATAAATACATCCTATAGAAATCAATCGAGAAACTTAAGTTTTTGCAAGGACTTTTTTATGAACTCGGACATCCCTATACATATATTATATACGAAACGTCGTGTGCACTGCACATCAAATTAGGGTTAATGAACGAAAAAAATTGCACCTAGAAACAACGTCTGATATAAAAGTGAAGTGGTTAATGCAATTTGTTCGCATGTTTTATACTATCCCATATTTTTTATTATAACTAATTAAAAAATAATTTCTTAGCATAAATCGTGTCGCATGAGCATTGCTTTCATCATTGGAATTAACTTTTAACTGACTGGATTTATCTATACAAAAAATAAAGTAGAATGAAACTTCGTATATTTGCTAGGATTTGGGAACTTTCCCCTTGGAGACAGCGCCAGTCCATTGCAGGCTACTTTCCGTCCCTGTGTTGTGATTCCACGAGTTTAGTTTGCATGCAAGATAAATGGCCAGTGCCAGGGCAATGAGGAAATATTGCCTTCATATCAAATCAAATGGCACCCACGCCACTATCCGTTAGCCTTTGGTTCCGGGCAGTTTTCGCTGATGGTTTTTTATTGAAATGACAATATATTCGACTACCGCACGATAAAAGAACGTTTTCGAAAGAAAAATTATGAATAAGTTTTCACGCAGCAAAGCAATATAAGCAATAACGTGATGTTTTTTGGTTGACCATTTTTGTAAACTCCACTCACGTCGAGACTTGAATGCTCGAGTTTTGCTCCAGTCTCTGACAGGATGAAACATGTACGAGTTCTGCTCCAGTCTCTGACAGGATGAAACATGTACGAGTTATGCTCCAGTCTCTGACAGGATAAAACATGTACGGGTTCTGCTCCAGTCTCTGACAGGATGAAACATGTACGAGTTCTGCTCCAGTCTCTGACATGATGAAACATGTACGAGTTCTGCTCCAGTCTCTGACAGGATGAAACATGTGCGAGTTCTGCTCCAGTCTCTGAGATGATGGAACATGTAAGGGTTCTGCTCCAGTCTCTGACATGATGAAACATGTAAGAGTTCTGCTCCAGTCTCTGACATGATAAAACATGTACGAGTTTTGCTCCTGTCTCTGACATGACGAAACATGTACGAGTTCTGCTTTAGTCTCTGACATGATGAAACATGTACGAGTTCTGTTCCAGTCTCTGACATGATGAAACATTTACGAGTTCTGCTTCAGTCGCAGAATGAAACAGAACAAATAAACATGTAATTTCGCCAACTATTAGATTTTCATTCGGGAACTTAGCACATTCACTTTGCGAGCGGTCTCGCCGAATATGACGAGTTCTAGTACAGAGAAAATTTGCAAATTGGACGACACAATCTTAGTCGAGCCGATTAATTCAAATGAATCAAGAAGAGTTTGAGTTACTATAGCTTAATCAGTTAAGTAATGTGATTTTTCAACATCGCTATGGTACTATGCAAGAATTTTAAAATTGTTTTATTCTACTCATAAACAGGATGTTGAGATATCTAATATATTATGCTATACACATTACATTCAAGTCATCGTTCTAAAACGTGTTACAAATTTTATTTTCTTGTTTTAAGAAAGGTAAGCCAACTATTTTGTTTAACTTGAAAAGAGAAACCTATCCTCGTTCCCCTACTCATATAAATTGGACGATTTTACGTCAGGGAATGCAACATATGCGGTCATATAAACCATTTCCAAATATGTTGATTTCCAAACCCTTTCCAAATACCAGCATGATAATTTACTTATTTCAAATAATTATACGAAATTCAAAATGTTGAGCTAGTTAACGCCCAATTAACTAATACGTAATTGCAACATTACTATTGCATGATGGCGCAGATGGCAAAAACATCGGTTGTTTACAATGCGATCGGTCGAGCCTCAATTTCGGCATTCGCTTGTAATGTCCTCAGCAAAGGCACAAACGCGACACAAATCATAATTAATTTTTAGTGTTTGTCAACATATTGAGCGCTCCATTTATTCGAGGAGGAGGCTGACTGAAGTTCCATCAAGAGTTCAGAAGGTGTATTTATCATTTATCCTGAACAGACAAGTCAGTGTTCGTGAAATGCCTTACAAAATATAGTATATTTTTTGTTTCTCTATTTCTTTTTTTTTCAGGCCTAATAAACTTCTTAAGACCCTATAATAAGATTCACAGAAATCAGCATAGAACAAAGAAGGTTAATTCGCCTGAACAATTAGAGAAATTGGATTTTACTTATCGGGTTAGTCAGGATTTTACTCATTAAAAAATTTCCTAGAAAATTCAATTGTGGTCAACCTTCCTATATAACGAATACTAATTCAGATTTTAGTTCAAAGGCTCAAAAAGTTATTACCCTCAACTAACATATTGAGCAAATAAATTACAACTTCAGCTAACAAGATGTACCATCATATTTAATAATGATGCAAGGACATCAAATAACAAGCAATCAAGAACATCGAATAACAAGCTATTCACGTAGTGAACAGTTCAATTGCGCTTTCATGGTTTCAATCTATTATTTGGCAGTAAGACTACGGTTTATATTAATTCAACATAGTTTCATTCGAAATCTCTGCCAGCAAATTATATATCCCGAAATTTCCGGTTGAAATTGCTTTGTTGTCTTTCAGCGTTTCCAGTATGCTGTGGGAGCCTCATGGGACGTACAAGTTCAGAAAAGAAGGCTAATTGAGGTTATGCAGAAATAAGTCACATGTCTAGTGCACACTGCGAGTTATTTCAAAACGTGACAACAGTCATGAACAACATAATGTCCCTTTCTTATATATATAGCATTCGAAAGAATTGGGGCTAATTATTTTTTTTTCTGAATTCTGTATCAAGAACACGAGAGCACATTAATCATGTTTGAACATTGGCTCAAAGGCTGCATCGCCTGTATACTTACAATTAATTTTTATTCCATGCAATTAACTTCTCCATTAGGCAACATTATCTCATCCATTAACATTATAAGAAATGACTGCAAGCTTCGCTATTCTTCAAACAGCATCGAACGTCGTTTGAACAATGGGAACGCTTTGTGGCTTACACTCACCTCCCTTCACGTATGCAACCGACATGTGAGCTCCACCTTAATTAGTATGCATGACGGTATTGTTCCCTTCAGTTATCAACAAATAAAATCTTTAATAGTGTATGATAGAAAAATGACAGTCTTAACTCGGTCACATTTTCCTCATGGCTTACCTTTGATAGAAAAATTTTAATGACAATCGAAATACTAGTCATGAGCCCGAACAACGGAGCATTATAGCTTTTCTGTACAATGTCGCATCAGGAAAACCTTGCAAAACACTTCAGCTCCACGAGCCCAGACAATACAGCGAGCCTTCATCGGCAAAAAGTTATCGGTATGAAGTCTTCATCGGCAAGCGCGCCGATAACTATGTAGCTAGTATATTAGCTGCTCACTACACGCCTATGTTAAGATAATTTTGGCCAATAAAATAATGTTAGATCTGATGCTCTCAATCTCAGTTATGATACGATTACATTGATACGCACTTTGAAAATAGTATACATAATGTTTCATGCTGAAAGCAGGCATTCGATCCAAAATGGTTGACGTTAAAAGATGCAAAGAAAGTAGAGGATTATTATTATTTTATTTACTTTCACAGGCATTACACTGTCCAAAGTACAATAACTTTACAAGCGAGTATTTTTGTGAGTATTTTTTTCAAGAATTTGAGCAAAAGAGAAGACAACTCCTAACAGGTAAAACTATCATTCGTTGACAGTTAACAATTGACAGGCTTCATAAAATATTATATACAGGGCAGGATCCAGATGGTGCTGCACCACGCTACAGATTTTTAGGCTGCTGTTGCCACACTTATATTATCAATAAAGAAATTTACTCGTTCAAAAGGCACCATTGCAATGTTATTAATATGAGAATTGAAATTGAGCTTAGTTGCTGGGTAATGCAACAGATAATCCTGTTCGAGTTAGAAATAACCTAAATTTGAAGTGGGTCAATATTCGGTAGTCGAAGGCCGACATTTTGACGATTTTAACAGGCGCTCTGGTACTGAGGACCAATGGGCAACGCTTTTTGCTCTCAGAAAAAGTAATGGATCCTATTGCCAATTGTGATACACTTTAGTGCCATGCACCTGCTGGGGAATAGTATCTACAAATCAGGAATTATTATTTTTATCAATGATAATTATTCAATTTGCTTTTAGAGTTTTCCGTTTTCGTTCCAACTTGCCCGGTAATTGGCATCATTTTTCTATATTTTGTTCAGTCATGATTTAGTTACGCGCTGGTAAGGACTTCTACATGCCCTTATACATACCTGTTCGCGTTCTTGAAATATGTGTGAAAACTCAGTGCTTTATATGAACTGAACCTGTACGACAGGGAATTACACGAGTGACAGAGGTGGTCCTAATATGCAGCAGCACGAGTGGCGAGCGGACGAAGCACCGATGTGCCTTTTCAGCTGGCCTGGCTTGGCCTATCAAGATGTTCCACACAAGGTGAAAACTGCATAGCTATTGGGACAAAACCTCACTCATTTCTTTGAGAGTGGATGTGCGTTTAAGTAATACGAAATTCGTTTATGCGATGCAGACAAGGCATCATGGCAATGGATATGTGATTCCAAGCAATGTGGGAAAAGTTTTGGAAGTGCTTCTGTCTGACAGCAGCGAACTCAATGGAAACTATGCAGCACATCAAAGCTCGGCATGTAGCAGAGTGAACGACTTCTTAGCGTAACAGCGTGAACCGAGCCTTTAATGGTCGTTTCAGAGTCGTTTTGAGACGGTAACACGGCCGTATTACGTAACTTAAGTTGTTATTGTGCCTTGAACTTTGCTTAAAGAAGTTTTGAGAGGCTGAGACTATCAACAGCTCCCCTTAGAGGCATCACCTTGACGATTGGATAAGAGAGTTGCGTTGTTTCACGGGAGTTTGAGGATTTCTTGAAGTTGCCATTCTTGCTGAATGAATTTTTTGAGCTGGCCATTACGAAGTTAAAATATTTCATGAGACGCCACTTTGAAGGAGCCTTGAGTTTCGTGATGGTAGGATAGGATCTCATGCGGCTTATGCATCGAGCAGCAAATTGTAATTATTGTTTTTTTTTTGGGAAGGGTTGCACGTGCCATGGAGTTTCAAATGAGTTAAGGCATTGTGGACTAAAGTTTGTAATGCTGGGAAATATTATAATCCAAGCTTAATTTTTATCCGAAGTGTTAACTATCGAACGTCGCTGAAACGTTCATAGATCTTTCAATAGTAACGTTTTATTGTCTTGAAGATTTTCCTTGCGTGCGCTCATTGAGTTTCATGAAAACTCTTGGAGTTATTTTTAACTCATGAAAACGTTCAAATATATTATGGACTCGCGTTTAAAATTTATGGGACATTAAATGTACACACGTTTCATAATATTCCATTGGGAATATTGTCGTGTTATTTACTCAATTCGTGAATCGTGTTCAAGATCGGCTGTTTTACTAAATTATTACATGATTATATTATTATCTCCGTCTCTATATCAAGAGTTTTTCGGTCCAGGAGTCTGGGTTTCTAGAGAAATGATGGCTCTGCATAATGATTCTTTTTTTGATAATACTCGTAAATTTCATTATAGTTTTCTAACTCTTTTTGCTACGTTGATGAGTAACAACTTGGTGAGGTATAAAAATATTCTGCAGTAGTACGAATTTCGATTCCTTGCTTCCGACACGGTGGCTTTTTTGTAGATGATTATTTGGCCTGAAGTTTCCTAAAGAAAACTGTTCTTTCATCACATTATGTCCTTTCATTTCTCTTGTGGACGTTTTTCTCCGGCCTGATGTGTCGTCATTTCTTGATGTAAAGCTCGTTAATCTGATCAACGCAGTTTGAAGGCAGGAATGCTTTAGTGATTAAGGATTTCCTGCGGCCCTTGCATCGAGAGTCGCCCAACAAGCATACGGTGCAGAGGCGTCGCATACGGTCGAGGTGATGCAGAGGCGTCGCATACGGTCGAGGTGATGCAGAGGCGTCGCATACGGTCGAGGCGTCACAGGAAGGCTTTTAGTTGGATTAATTTGGTGCCCAAATGACGCCCCGCTGGGCACGTCGTGCGTTTGAGCGACAATGTCTCCCTGAAGGAACACCGAACCGAGGAGTCACTCCGCGTTATTGCGACTAAGCAGAGTTCGACGAACACAATCACCCTGGGGCGACACGGATAAAACCTCAGTACATTGTACTCTCTTGTTCTGGTCTCATGTGCGTTCTGGTTGAAAAGTTAAACTGGGTGCGTTTGCATTCTTTTGAACAAAATTGCGTAATGGGTAAAGTTAACCTTAGTACTTTTCATCCACTTGTTATGGTATAAATTGCGTACTCCATAAAATGAAACGTGAGTACATTCAATTTGTTGTTCTGTACTAAAGCCCGTACTCGGTGTAATGAACCTCAATACTTTCTATCCTGTTGTTATGTACTAGATTGCAGACTCGGTAGAGTAAACCTAAGCACATTATATCCTATTAATCCTTCTTTAAGCCACAAAAGTTATAAAGTTAGTGTCACTCTGACAGTCATTTGTGAATCAAAAGCGTCAAAACGCTCGTCCAGAATCGCATTACAAAGCTCGGGATGACCCAAGAATATAGGTGATAAATTCTTATCGCTAAAGTTACGAAAACTCACTCATAATATGTTGGCAATTGTTTCTTACTATTATCGAGTGCCGTGCCATAAGTCGTATTACCTCATGCGATTATTTGAAGTGGAATTTGCATGACTGCCAAACAAACATTTTCAAATTCACCACACCCATCATGATTTAACTAACGATAAATGACATGAACTTATTTGGAAATATTTATTGTCATGAGAAATGATTAAAAACTTTATCCTCACATCCAGGCAACGCCCATTATTATATAAACGCCCATTATATATAAAGCCGTAAAAGTAGACCTGAATGCGATCAACCTCAGTTGCTACTTTATTTCAAGTATGCAATGTTGAACAAGCAGGATTAAACGTCACATCTACTGGCTTGTAATGCCAACTGGAACAAACCACGCAGTCTGAACTTGACGACGTGGAGTTTGCTTCATCCTTGCCTTTTGCAACCAATTAGTAGGATTTATTAGAATATTTCGGTAAGAATATCTAGGACTTATTCGAAGCAAGAATGGGAAAGCAAACCATTGTCTTGAATTTAGTATCAAGCGAGCGGTTGACGATCTACGATCGCGGCACGTGAGATCATCACAGGATAAATCTCCTCGGCTTGTGTGTGGCTAAGCTGCGGAATGTTGACCGTGAATATTCTACCAACTATGAGCTGAGTTGTTATTGTAAACGCTGGCTACTGAAGGTGAATCTCGAAAGATTCTCTCACTACAGAGCTCATTTGTTGTTCGGCTTCTTCCTGGCAAACAATAAATTTTAAGTCGATACGGTAATCAAACATTTGCTGTAAAGAGCACCACAGACATGCAGCTTTTAGGTCGTTTTGTATAACATATTTACGGTCATTGGCATATTGCGACGAAATAACTTTTTGTGCTGTAAAAGTTTCGCGCTGTGAGAAGTTTGTGGTACAAACTATTTTTCACCTATCAAGTTAGGTGCATACTCAACTGGTTAGAAGTTATTTTCTCCGTGCGAATGCTTCGATCATTACATCCACAATTCTATCATATGAAGGATTGTTAAAGAATCAAATTCGATGGAGATCTAATTAATCAACTCTTATCTACTGTCGGTAATAACCTTAACGGTACACTCGAGTTCAGCAAAGGCAAGCGTGCCAAGATGCTTCACAGACTGCTGATCAAAGATGCACGCAGACGCGTCGAGTGCGCTTCCGTGCCCCGTTTATAACCGGTCAAGCTACTCCAGCTTGACCGGTTAACCGGTCTACCCGAGACAGCTCCACTTACAGGGGGAAATGCAAAGTTTGGGACGAAATTATAAGCGAACCGTAACCGCAGTCAGCAGGCTACTTATTTGACAAGCACCGTGACGGCAGTCAGGTTAGTATAGTTGACTATATATATATAGCACCGTGACTGTATTTCGAATACCTTTATTTACTGGAGCTGGAGCGCTCAGCTTGTGGGCTGTGTGCTAAATTCTATTAGAAATCAGAGAAATTTCTATTATTTGTCCTAGAAGTTGATTCTTATACATTTCGCCTTCACGAAATTCCAATTTTACCCTTATGTTGTTTGTTATTAATATTTTTTCACGCAATGTGTGACCATTTGCACTCATCAAGAATTTAAAACCAATTAAGAATTTATTTGTCTAACCGCAACGTTTCTTCAACTTTAACCTTTAGTTCTATTTAATTCTAATTTAAATACTTTAGGGAGCGCGGAATGATAAATTTATTCAAATCAACGTCTAAATTCTTCAAACCGAACCTGAATCTTTTGGTTTCAACGCGGCAACTTTTTGCCGCGTGACATCTGCCAGGCCTGGCGGGAATTTTTTCACCAGGTCGGCAGCTCAAGACTCCGATGTTCGGTCTCGTCCTAAATAAGTCCGGAGGCAGGAAGTCAATAATGAAGCTCAGTTGGATTTGCGGAGGCATCTTTAGTCCGACTGTCTCATTTGCAGCGGATTAGGCCTCAGTAATTACAGTAAGGAGCTCCAAGAGGCCACACTCCAGCACGATTCTGCAGGACTGCGTCTCAGCTACACCGAGAACATCTCTTAAATTAAGCCTCCAGTGCACCGACTTTATATTACCGCCGTTGCAGAGGCCGTGTAAAACATGCGCATTTGCTACGATATTTGAAAAATTTATTATTGATTCGTTTCTACTAAAAAAAATAAAAATTTTGAAGCAATTAATCTACGAAACACAGTCCATTCATCTACTACCGACATCAAGTTTTATATTATGACGAATAATTTATTTTCCTTTCCCGCAAAAATCCACAATTTTTTATTACCCAAATTCAATATTGTTTGACAAAATTAACGTTCATTCATTGACGACTGTTCAAAAGTGTATTGGTCCATTCATTAATATCTATGATTGAAAATGTCATAGTGGTTCGTCTTGGCAGACGACGGTAAAGTTTTCATGCTAGAGAAGCAGGAGTCTCCGTAAACATGTGGTGAAGGCTTCGGTCCTGCTGAAAATTTTTAAGGTCGAACGAGCTGCACTTTAAAGGGCAGTAAATCCGCAAGTGACCCAAATGTGAAGAACGACTATTATTCATCCCTGAGAAACACACGAACTTCTCAAAAATTATGGTAATATTGGTTAGTTACGCGTTGCGGTCAGCTGAAAGTTCGTTCTATTTCATCGCAGCAAGGATGGTACTGTGATACACATTAAAATTTTAATTATGGGTCTAGAACTCTTCACTAGCGGGAAGTTTTATCCTTTGTAGCAATATACACTTGCACAACTGATGGGTAAACAGTATTTTATACGTCATACAAATAATGTGTCTCTAAATAAATAAAAGCTGTACATGTAGGAGAGCTTGGACGAGTTCCTACATGTCAATACGCTGCGCTTGTAAGCTGAATCTTGGCCAGACTTTGCGCCTGATTGCTGTGGAAGTTGATCGAAACAACCCTCATCGCCACAGACATGTTGAGAGCAAAAATACGAGGTTAATCGTGCAACTCCATCGCTTATGGACTTAGTCAGAGGAATTAACATCGCTATCGGGACTACAGTTGCTGGGATGACCAGCTAGTTGGGCTGCAGTTGCTGGGATGACCAGCTAGTGGGGCTGCAGTTGCTGGGATGACCCGCTATTGGGACTACAGTTGCTGGGATGACCAGCTAGTGGGACTGCAGCTGCTGGGATGACCCGCTATTGGGACTACAGTTGCTGGGATGACCAGCTAGTGGGACTGCAGCTGATAGGGTGATTGGCCCTCGTTTATTCGAGTCGAGAATAGAAATTCTTTCATTTACTACCTCCATTCCATTTGAATTGTAAGCAAATTGAAATGTTTGGATGAATAATGAATCTTTGGTACGAAATTTATTACTTGTTGCCATAAATACCCTAGATGAAATTGGCAACTTATGAGTCGTATTCTTTCTGGCCACTTTTGATAATGAAAAATCAAAGCATTTAATTAAAAAATCGAGCAGTAAAAAATCACGCATTAAATGTACCTGCTAAGAGTTAGCATCACTAACTAAGGCCTTAACATCTCAAATCAAAGGATGTTTAAAAAAAATCGGACGAAGATAACCGAAAAATATGGTTTTCACATACAAATCATCACCATCAGGAACTAGTTTTTAAATGCAATTTCAATTTCAAACTTTTTTCAAGTTTTCTTAAATGCAGAATTTTTCGAAAATGATTGCACACGCAAAGTGGCTTAGCTCAAACGATTCCAATTTTAGTTTTAGCTTGATGCTTTTTATTAGCATTAAGAAAATATCTACGAACGTTGTTCAAAGTTAAACAAACAATAATTTCTCGAAGCCACTATGGGATCACAGGATCGGCCTTGTCGTATCTAGCCCTTCAAGAATTATTGTACCTTTTCCGTGGAATCGCATCAGTTCTTTGGAGACTCCGATACCGTGTGATCTTTATTGATAGCTCCAGACCGGTCAAGATTCTTTAGGTTTTTCGACTCCCTGCGATGCGGACAAATGGTTTGTAATCTCACGAGAGAGTCGCATCGTTTCTCTACCGGCGTGAACTGTGTCAGGCACTTCAGTGACCTAAACTTTTGAACCATTCTTTATTTCTATCTAAATAATTCCTAGATTTCAGAACTCGATTCAAACGTGATATTGTTTATTTTAAATTCATTCAATAATATTAGATCATATCGTGAATCATGCAATATATTTACTGTACCTGCCGAGATGAAAAATTGGACCTGCTCTTATTTTTCTCCCAATGTTCCGTGGGAGTTGACACGCTGCTCCATCAATCACTTGCAAATATCAAGCCTTCTTCTCGGTTCCACTATTCGGAAGTGCTAAGATGGCTTGCCTGATCTTATTTACATTCGAACTCAGCAGCTGCAAGCGAGTTAATTCTAGAATACTTCCTTCCGAATTTTATTTTACTGAGAATACGATGATTGAGTGATGGAATATAAAAATCATAAACACTATATAATAATATAATACTAGGTGGTGACGCACGTGAACTTGACTCCGATAATACCTACGTTTGTTAATTATGTGTTACTGATGCATTAAATCGGTAATAAAAGAACGAAGACTTTTGATCTCACATCCCGTATTTAACTCTCTAAGAAATAGGAAAAGTTCCCACTCCCGTAATCAGTTTTTGGGAAGCGATTTAAATCTTCAATTAATAGCCCTCAAGCTGCCTCTTGAATGCGCTGGATTTTTCGAATCACGAGCCCCCAGCCAATATTATTACGGGGACGAGTTTTCCGTCCCGACGATTGCCAACTGACTTAGCATTTTGATTGAGAGATTAGCATTTTAGGCTTCGTAATTAGAGAAATGCCGAGAGATCTTATTAGAATTCAAACTTAATTTGCATTCTTTCAAATTGACTGCGGAAAGTTCAGAGTGATTCCTGATATAAAACTGTGGAGATCAACGTAACTCTTTTAGAACTGTTATTGTCCTCTCTGTCGGGGTCGGAGAGCTGAGAGTTCAGAGCGTCCAAGCGGAAAAACTGCATCTTGTTTTGCGTGCACTCGCCGGCAACAAGGGGAGACTCGCAAACATTTCATTTCACTTCAGCATTTTCCCGCAATCTGCCATGGAATCAAATGTATTCTGCATCTGAGGCTTCAACACGATAAAAATTGCAGCTTTTTCCAAACGAGATTATGAATGTGCGTGGGCGTATGTTCGAAACAGTCATCAGTGACGTGCCTTTGGCGCAGTAATTTTGTGAAATGAACTAATTTCTTTTTAAATTGTCAATGTACCACAAATTGAATACCAATGTACTCATTGGTTGCCATGAATACTTTAATGCAATAATTTTCAATTAAAGTTATGAGTGGAGCATCGTTTTTTTCTAATTGTCGACATGCCATGTAGAAATAGCATTAGTTCACGACTTGAGCATCCATACGTCGCACCTGTTGATAACCTCGGACCCAAAACTCTTCCAAAACATAATTTTTTTAAATTAAAGCAACTGATCTCAATACATTGCATTTTAATTCATTGAACGCTACTGCACCCAAATTAATATTCATGAAATAACCAATCATTATTATTCACTGCCGCATGTGACGCAACATTCATAAGTTCCAGGCCCACGCAGACATCGAACGCGCATAATTTGAATAATTTGCAATTCTGCATCCGACGAAACAATTTTGAATTGATTGGTCCTCATGCCGCGCAGCAAAGCTATCGTAACTTGACAAACACAATAACAAATTTTTTTAATATTAATGATTCAAAACTAGGGAACGGTGTGATAAAATATTGTGATATTTTCCATTGGGAGTGAATTGGGCACGTGAGACCAATAGTCGGGATGTGGTGTCCATACTCATGTCCGCGAGATCGAAGAAAGTAGCAAAAATATCTCTAGCATTGGTGATTACTATAAACTTTTGAACAGGTTAATATTCATTAACCTGTTTTTAAGTTTAGCTCTTCGCTTAGATGACCATAATAAATTAATCTAGACGCGGGAAAATTTTGAAAATACGGTGCTTTTGTATTGCACGCTTTGATGACTATCGTTGAAACCCCGAATTTGCAATAAAATCAAATAGGAGTCAAATATTTTAGCAGTTATTTAATATAACCGCAAATTGGATCGCACAAAACACGTATATGAATTTCGAAAACTCGTTAAATAAATAAATAAATTAGACAGTTACTTTACAGTACACAATCAAGAAGCACGAAAGTTGTCCATTCGACTGTCTCACCGCCACTGAAAATATTATGAGAGGAATTAATATATTAGTTATATATACTAATATACTACTAAAATTATTATGAGAGTAATTAGTATATTGGTACGTTACCAATATGCTACTAAAATTATTATGACAGTAATTAGTATATTGGTAATAAATGCAGCGTTTGTGTTGTTGTCAGTGCTGAGCGTCACGGGCGTCGCAGGGCAGACGTCGCGGCTGCCGTGCCCGCTTACACCGCGGTCCTCTGGCGACGTCCCGAAGCTGGTGCTGTGGTACAGAACGGGGGACAGCGCCCCCATCTACAGGTGAGGGGGGGGTGGGGGGGGTGCTGTGGTACAGAACGGGGGACAGCGCCCCCATCTACAGGTGAGGGGGGGGGTGCTGTGGTACAGAACGGGGGACAGCGCCCCCAAAACGACAAAAGTTTTCAATTAGTGTAAATTATCAACTTTTCTGGAAGTGAAACAACAAAAAATGCAGTCAACGGTTTAATAAACATTTTCGATCGATTAGGATTGAGGCATTTCGTTTGGCAAATTATTTTTCTTTCCAGAATTTGGGGAGCAAATTTCGTCAACATCTCAATTTTAGTGACAGACGAAAAAAAATCCTTGTGAATTAGATCGTTTAACATCCTACCAATTGCCCTGAAATTTAAATCCAGAAAAAGAATTATATTTTTCTTCCATTCTTTTCCATTTTTAACCCTTTAGGAATGGCCTTAATTTCAAGCAATTGTAGTTCACGGGTAGTTATGCTTGCACCCAGAGACCATATGAGGCACGTATCAATAGATATCTTCTGATTAAATTAAACTTCAAGTTCTAATTCTCGAACTCGAGTTCTCTCACACATGAAGACAAAGAGATATACTTGCAGTTAATAACTTGTTCGGAAATTTAGGTTTTTATAGGGTTCATGAAATATTTTAACTTAAAATGTGCTTTATCATACAATCTCCTTTCGATATCGAAAACTAGTTATTTATTCCCAAGATGCCCATACAATCATTGGTATCCTTTGCTATTCATTGTTATTTTACCAGGGAAACTGGAACATTTAGGGTAGATCTCCGGAGAAGAGCAAGTCAACTTACAAACCTCAAACTTTATTCTTATTCGAACCCAGTCTTGATACTTCCATTAAAACATATTTAGCAACATTAAAAAATTCTCAACTTGTTAAAGCCTGCATAATTTATCCCCATAGTCAAGACGGCAGGAGCAAGCAAGAGTCCAGCCCTAAGCAGTACGGCAAGGGTTCACAGGACCAGGTTTTCTCGAAGCCTCTGAGCAGAAAATACGACCTCCAATTAACGCCAAGTCATCACTCGGCAACGCTAACTCTACGGCACACAACGCCACTTTCCGCGGGCCTTTACGAGTGCAGAGTTGACTTCTACAGGTCACCGTCGCACACCAACTTTGTTAACCTCACAGTTATAGGTCAGCTTGCGTTTTATGTGAACATTTCGTATTTATTACGGGCAACTTCACTTCTTATTTTTATTTTGTAAACAAAGCAGCCAAACTTTAAAACATTTTAGAGTTCGGTATTTTTTTCCTCAAGATATAATTTATAGTTCGACAATTCACCTTCTGTTAAATAGCACCATTCATTCTAAAAATGAATTATTTTATACATTTCTGCCCAGTAATTGTTAGCAATTCAAAGTTATCTGAATAAAAACTGGTGATATTTTTCAGTTTCACCATAACTGAATAAAAACTAATGTTTTTTTGGCAATGCATTTGGATGTTTTCAATCCAAATTTCAATCACACGTCTTGTAATTTTGTATTTAATCATTATTTGTCTTAATGACCATTTCTTATACCCCCCATACTCCCCGCCCAGAGCCCCCCGTGAGACTCTCGGTGCTGGATGGGGGCGGTCTCGCCCCCCGTCAGGGCAGGCTGGGCCCCTACACTGAGAACGCCCCCGTCAGCCTCGCCTGCACGGCCGTAGGCGGTCAGTTCACTCGTAGCTATAGCATAACTGTGCTTGCATTTTGTTTCATAAGCTATTATAGTTAATGATTTTCACTTAATTCTCGAATTTATTACTTAGTTTTAACAAATACAAACTTAAAAATTAGTTTTAGTACTAAATTTTTAGATCAGATTTGTCAACTGAATGACTGCGTTTGACCTTTGAGGGTGAAACCTATTTTCACTTCTCACCTTACGCAGAATAAATATTTATTCGATAAGCTTTATTCAATTTATAAGCAATTTATTCGCTAGTGCTTTAATTCAATGTGAAACCTGTTTCATCAATGGTTTGTTATTTGGAATGTAGAGAAATTTTATTTTCAAATTTACCAGTCATGATGAAATTATTGATAATTCATATCAGGAGACCCACCGCCGTCCCTGACGTGGATAAGGGACGGTGACGTGACTCTTGACGAGAGCTACGAGGCAGGGGACGAGGGGGAGACGAAGAACACATTGACGATCGAGCAACTCACGCGCGACTGGCGCAACTCGACGCTCACTTGTCTGGCGTCCAACTCAGACCTCGTCGCTCCCCTCACACTCACCTTCGTCCTCGACGTCATTCGTAAGCAGCGAACAAAAACGCGAAGGGCCAAGAAAACATATGAATCGAATCATCGAAAATACAACAAATTTATTTAATAAGGAACAAAAACTAGCATACAAATGTTGAAAACCGGAGAATATGATTATGGTCCCCGCTCGAACGAGGTCCGTGTCGCATCCGTGCAGTCCAAAGATAGGAAGCTGGGGGAATAAGACAGGAATGCAATTTTAAATATAAGTTATAGTTAAAAGGTAATAGTTATAAGGTAATAGTTATAATCAAGTTACCAGTTGTAGGTAAGTTATCAGTTATAGAAGTTTTAACGGATGTAAGGTTCTTTTAGGATTACAAGAACAGCAGCACGCACCCCTCGATCATGAGCCAAGAACTATGACAAGTCATATGGCTCACCTTCACTATCAAGAGCGCAAGCCAGTCCCAGGGTAGGTTCCACGCTAGTAGCAGACTCCAGACGTCGGATGACAGACGTCGGATGACAGACATCGGATGACAGACATCGGATAGAACATACTGTTCGCGTTAATAATAATGAGCGTTGTTGATACTTTTCTACCGTTCGTTATGTTCACCCCAGTTACGTCATGTCATTATCGAATAAAATTGTCCAAAGTTGTCTAAATTGAAATGTTGCGGTTGAATGTTTGCTGGATTAAGGTACAAATTTTTGCGAGTCCTATAGTCAGATTTAAACTACTTTGATTAAAATTCAGCGGAGGGCAAGAATTTTGACCTCCGTATGGCGGTCACAATTTAACTTGCTGAACTATGATCAAATAACGCGTGAGCCGAGGTCGTCATGGTTTGCATCGGTCTCGGAGGTCGTCATGGTTTGCATCGTCAGGACACTAATTTTCACCCATGCTCGTGTTCAGAAGAATAGGTCTCCGTTTCTTAGAATGAACGTTACCAGTCAAAGATGACGCAATTTCTATTTATTCATAGTTGAATCCAGTGATAGTTTATGACAATATTGTAGGAATAGGTTAAGCGTCTTGTTGAGATAAACGTTATTGGCTGTATTTATCTTACCAAGCTTTTAATAGACCGATACCTATAGCCGGAGTCATTAAATTATAAATGTTGTAGGGTTTATGGTATTCGAGTAACTAGGTTATCGCAATTTATGATGATAATGACATCTTGATGAAAATTCCAATCAAAATGAGGTTATACTTATGACAATGAGCGTTTTTAGCAATCTTAGGATATAAGCTGCGGTCAATTCGCTAAGTAATGATAGGACAAGCCTATAAGTTTGGTTCGAGCGTAGCAGTCAAGATCGGAGCAGAAGCATAGTGTTGAGTGATGGAATCGTTATAGAAAATAAATTACTAAAGAACCCGACATCATGATTTCATCATACTAAGGAGCACGACTTCATGTTCTTTCCATCAACATCAAACGACACATAATTCTGAGCAGTTGGTACGCAATATCGATAATTTCTACTTCACGAAGTTATGGCCGATTATACATGTGTAAGAATCACATTCCCCCTCATCACCCTTAACGTCACTACGTTGTGATGTTGTCAACCTAGCCTCTATAATTACCCAAACACATCACTACGTTGCAGTGTTGCCCACGCGCGTGGTGATCACGGGGCCAGTGCAGGGAGGGGCGGGTGAGGTGGTCACGCTGAGGTGCACCAGTGAGGGGTCCGAGCCCCCGGCAGCGCTGTCGTGGCTCGTGAGGGGACAGGCGCTGCAGGGACAGGTGAGTCTTGGCTAATGAAAAGTCTGAAATATTTATTTGAAATGAATGAAATGTCTGAAATATTTATTTGAATGAAATGAAATGTCTGAAATATTTTTTTTAATGAAATGAAATGTCTGAAATAGTTTTTTGATTGAAATGAAATGTTTGAAATATTTATTTGAATTGAACGAAATGTCTGAAATGTTTATTTGAATGAAATGAAATATCTGAAATATTTAATTAAATGAAATGAAATGTCTGAAATATTTTTTCAAATGAAATGAAATGTCTGAAATATTTATTTGAATGATATGAAAAGTCTGAAAATTTTAATTGAATGAAATGAAATGTCTGAAATATTTATTTTAATGAAATGAAAAGTCTGAAAAAATTTGTTTTAATGAAATGAAATGTCTGAAAAATTTTATTGAATGAAATGAAATGTCTGATGTATTTATTTGAATGAAATGAATAGTCTGAAAAATTTATTTGAATGAAATGAAATGTCTGAACAATTTATTTGAATGAAATGAAATGTCTGAAATATTTATTTGAATGAAATGAAATGTCTGAAATATTTATTTGAATCAAATGAAATGTCTGAAATATTTTTTTGAATGAAATGGAATTTCTGACGTATTTATTTGAATTAAATGAATAGTCTGAAAAATTTATTTAAAGAAAATGAAATGTCTGAACAATTTATTTGAATCAAATTAAATGTCATTAATATTTATTTGAATGAAATGAAATGTCTGACGTATTTGTTTGAATCAAATGAAAAGTCTGAAAAATTTATTTTACGGAAATGAAATGTTCGAAAACCAGTAATGTTCGTTACCAGTTACCACTAACAGGTATTTTTTCATGTTTCACTTTGCTTACAGATATTTTTACACAGTTATTTTTATGTTTCACCTTCCCTACATGGATGTCTACTTTAATCTACCAATCTCAAACATAGTCCACTGATTTTTATATGTATATGTGGATAATTTTTTTAAATTGGTAGATTAAAGTAGACATCCATGTAGGGAAGGTAAAACATAAAAATAACTAACTTTTATTTACTGTATCTAACCCATACTAGTTCGGTTAGGTTAATTGCATTAAAGTTGCATTGATACGTTTGGAAAAGGTTTTATTATCAGTAAATGTTTATGAGTAAATCTCAATAGCAGAACAATAAATATTTAGAGATTTCCAATAGTTTTGGCCCTTTTAGCGGCGCTACATTTTACTGTAGCGGTAGCGGTAGCGCTCGCTACAATCTAGTTGGTGTAGCGGTAGCGCGCGCTACATTTCAAAGTGGCGCTGCCCAGCTCTGTTAATTTAACTAACTACGAATAAGATAATTAGTACCTACCCTATTAGCGGGCTCAGTATGGCGACGCAGTGTCGTCACTGCTGACGCTGAACCTGACGAAGGAGGACAACGGAGCCGTCATATCCTGCCAGGCTGTCAATCCCGCCCTGCCCCGTCACCCTCTGCTCAACACCACCACAATCACCGTGATGTGTGAGTGATGCTAATTATGCAGGGTGCGAAACATATTAATATTTTGGAGTAAATAAATGTCTTCCATGATAATTCTATTATCGGGAAACAAGCTGCAAACTTGCTTGCAAATGTTAAACTCTTTCGTTGTATACGCGACAGACGCGCCGGTGGTACGAGCGAGCCTCGGTCGCTCGCTGTCTCTGACGAGTATCAGGGAGGGCAACGACGTGTACTTCAACTGCCACGTCGAGGGCAACCCGCCCGTCACGCACGTCGCGTGGTACCACGAGGTGAGGGGTTATGCGTTATGAGGGGTTAGGCAAGGTGGTTCAGTGGTTACAGTTCAGAGTACCAAGATTGGAGCAGAGAGGTGCGGGTTCGATCCCAGCTCTGTGCGCCAGTTTCTGGTCAAAATCGGCGAGGAGGCCGGGCGGTTGGGCACAGCAGAATTGGAGCAGTAAGTTGCGAGTTCGAGACCGCAACAAGCTGTGGATGTTTTGCGATGTTAAGAATCAACGACAGGCTTATGGCCTAATAAACGCTGAAACCGCTATTATTATTATTATTATGCGTTGAGGGAGAACGTCCTAGTGACGAGTCGTTTCACTAGGACGTTAGGGCACTGTTATGTGGTTGGTAATACTAGTGATCAGTGGCATAAAGAAGTGATGCCGCTATGATGCCCGTAGTGGCGGAACCATCAAGCAATTGAGTTCACCGACTCGAAGACTTTGCCGCGTCTGAAAATAACAAAGAAGAAAGCAAAAAAGACAAGTTCAGAATCTTCGCAGGAAGTCAGGCCGCACTTCTACCGCGGCAAAGGATCAGAAGATCAGCTTCCGGTTCTTAAATTCAAGTAACGCTTCGGTAAATAATCGCATTTTTTACGTTTCATATACAACAATGTATATATTATCATATATTATTATTACCAATGGTAAAAATTGGCAATGCGAAAAGGTACTCTTAAATTATTTATGTAGAATTGATATTACCATAATGACAACTTGAGATAAATTGGTTCCATTTGCAAAAAATTCGTATGATGAAGCTATGCCTTTGTGGCAGTAAAACGGAGAATCTATCTGCTCGTTATTGAAATAAATTATTTAAGGCGAAAAACGTTTTTAAAACATTTTGAATAGAAGGTTGTGAGCCTCGCATGATTGCAGTCCCGGATTAATTACGGTATTTGCGGGTTCATAATTCTTTATACAAAACTCCAATAAAATTTCCTGAACAAGTAAGGCAACGTTCTTAGATTCAAGAAATAATAATTAATATTGGTTATCTACGTAAAAAATTTAATTCGATACGCTTTGAACTTTTTATTGAACTATTTCTATCTTACGACGTTCAAATTAATACTGGACTTGTAATAAACGTGGTTGTAAAAGTCAAAGACTTCCGGAAACTGAAATTATCAACTGAAATTCAAGGCAATAGGATCTACCAAACTGCCAATCGCAAGTGAGGCCAGTTCCTGCAACTCACGACTGTGTGGATCAAACGTGCTGAAGCCACTGTACCGAGGATCATGGCAGTATTGTGATGAGTGACTGGGTCGGGCATGAGGGTCGAATATGAGGTTTTGAGATTGTACCAAGCCGATCAAGCAAGTTGTGGTATAAGTTACTGGGTCGGTCATAAGCTACAAATTCATTTTAAAATATAACCGTCTAACTACCAGGTGCATGACCATAAGCAGAGGATCCTTCGTGTACCATCGAATTTGAATAATATCTAATGGCATCAAGTTTGGAGTTTATTTAAACGAGTTATTTTTTTAAATAAACCAATTATGATGATTTATAACACTTATCTTGCTGTACCGCAGGCAGAGGAGCAGGTGCAGGATGTGTCGTCAGGCGTGATCCTGGCAGGACAGTCTCTGGTCCTACAGCGCGTCAACAGGAGCAGGTCTGGCGACTACAGCTGCTCTGCCCGCAACCCTGTGGGCACCACGCACAGCAGCGCCGTCACGCTCACGATTAAATGTGAGTGTCACCACGCACAGCAGCGCCGTCACGCTCAGGATTAAATGTGAGTGCCGCCACGCACAGCAGCGCCGTCACGCTCAGGATTAAATGTGAGTGCCACCACGCACAGCAGCGCCGTCACGCTTAAGATTAAAAACGATTTTAAGTACGTGATTTGACTAGTAAATGTTCGAAGATGATGCAAAACTGAATAAAATGTTTTACAGATAATTTGTTAATTTTTAAAGACTGTTTCCAATACTTGTAAGTTAATCTTTAAGTCAAAGCTTCATTGAGATTAGATCTTCATCGAGAGATCGCTTTATCGCGGCCTTTTCAGCCGCCCGATGGATACCTAAGCTGAAATTAAATGAATCAAATTAAAGCTCAATTATATTTCCATTGAAAAGATGTTAAATTTTAGCTCAATTCGTTTTTACAAATTTAAATTCATAATAAATTTCGGTTGATTAGAATTTAAATTGAATCTAAATTTCCAATCAAATTTAAATTTCGCATTAAAAAAAATCGTGGACAGCGTCTGAGATATTCGCTCGATATGTTTGGGAAATTATTGATAATAAAACAAAAATGGACGAAAACTAGAGAATATTGAGAATCATGGAATTGAGAAGAAAAATGTGTTAACATTATGTTTATCTGTACCAAGAATGCGTGTAACTGCAGTAGAATGTAAGAAAAATATATAAGAAATGCACACATGAATGAATGTAGGGCAAATTTATGTAAGAAAGCAATATAAGAAATGGATGTAGAAGAATGTGAGAAAATATATAGGAAGTAAACACAAAAATGAATGTGTAACCAATGGATAGAAATGTAGCGTGCATGTGTAAAATGTGTGCGAGATGTATTGAAACTCCATGCAACATGTTGAAAAACGACTGGAAAAAGTTTGAAGCACGTTGTGCAAATACATGAAAATAATTTAGCAAAAAAATACTCAAATGCTATATGAGATGCGAACAAGTTTAGACGATATCTGTTCATGTTAACAGAAAACGACAATCTACAGTACCAAGGTAGGCGTGAATCACATGAACAAACAACCTGACATTCAACCTGACATTCAACCAATCTTCTCATTACGAATAATAAAATTGCGGAAGTGATATTGCAGACTAGAACGATTAGAAGATTTATTGAAAGCCGGAGCAAACACGATAATCGATAGAAAAAAAAACTAAGAAAATGGTTCAGCTTAAGTATCACAGAAGAAAAAAATCTAGACCTGCCAATCTCTCAAGTAGAAAACTTTACAGAACGGTTAATCGATAGGAGGCATGTCATAATTTCAATAGAGGGCTATAAAGAACTGTTATTCGATGGTACTCATGACATAATATTAAAATAGGGTAATAATGAACGGTTATTCGTTTGGAGCCATGCACATCATTCCATTAAAGGGCAATAAAGAACGGTTATTCGATCCAAAAAGTGTCACATTGCTCCTTTACAAGTATTATACTTATCTATTCCAAGGGGGAATTGATAAGTAAAATATTATTCCTACTAACTGGTCAATGCAAATTTCAATATTTTTCGTAAAAAGACAGCGGCTATTTTCAAACTTGTGTGGATTCTTTCGAATTTCAAATGCCAAAAAGATAAATTGTCGGCTGTTTGGAGGGCGCAAATTATTCACCAGTCGGAGAGGAGCTTCGGCTGAATGTAATGGCGTGTAATGTAATAATTTTCTTATTCGTGGCCTTCTAATTCTTTGAAAACAATAGAAAAAGTAAGGTCCGCGCTCGGCGTCCTGTGTAAAGTTGCGGGTAATGGTCTCCGTAAATATAGTATCATCAAACAATCAACCTGCGCACGCCTGCACAAAAACGAAGCTTCATTAAAGAATCCTTTCATCAATCAGCCATGACCAAATTTCTAAATCAATCGATCAATTATTTCCCTGAATTCTAGCATTATTTGTCTGACTTACAATTACTGAATCAAATTCAACGCGAAACATAAGATTGAAAAATGAATTATGTAGTAGTGGGATTATAATGGAAATTAATTGTAGCTGTGCTGACTCCGTTACCATCTGTCATTACCACGAACTGTAGCTTGACAAGTGAGCAAAACTTAAATGCACGTGTCTGCAATACTATTGCATGCAAAGAGGCATAGTCAGCTCTGAATACATAACGACCTGTAATCCTTCTAGCACGAATGACCTTTATCACAGAGATAAAAATGTGTACAGTTATTTTGAGAGATTGAATGCATCAAAAACACCGTTGTCTAATGTGTATAATTTAAACTTCTTAATTGATTTCACCTTCAGAGGGGGGGGGGAGTTAATTTATTTACGAGGCCGACTAAGTTTCGTTTCTGAATTATTAGGCACACGATCAATACCCATTTACAATTCCTTGAAATTTCCTCAGTGATACAAAAATAGAAAAACGTCTTTGTTGTCTATTATTGTTTTCATTCTGGAATGTATGGCCAGGTAAATATGATCTACGAGACATTTTCAAAAAAATGTTTATTTCATCGAACTTTCACTAAGACGTTCCTCATTCTTTCCAATCATCCACGAATATTTCGTTCAGTCTTATTTTCATAGTTATAATGCAATCATTGAGTTATATTTCAAAAGCAAACAAGGCAAAATCTTGAATAATTTATGTTGCATTCTAATGTGCGCTGGAAAATTTTTTTTAATTCAGTCTCTTTAGCCTGGCCTTCGATTGAACATCTCATTGCCTTTGATGCCCTATATTGCATGGCAATGGCATTTGTTCGATATAAGATCAATGCACATTGCCTAAAGCATTAACTTTCCATGAGGCTCGTTATTTTTAATGGTTTCTTAAGCACATACGCGCAGGCGTGTGGCTCAGCATCGCATTTTTTAGTCCTTTGTTCTACTTATAAGTAGGCGCAACTTGTAATATATTTGGTCGTCAATATATTCCTTTGTATGACATTGGGGCAAAATCGAACACCTCATTCACTGCACTATTTATACCCCATGATTTTCTCCGCTGAATATCAATTTAACGTACCTTTCTATGAGGTCGGAAATATTTTATTAGGTTAGCATTATTTCGGAAACGTTAATTTTTAAATTAATTTTTAAATTTAAAACAATGCCTTAGTGTTTAGTCCTTAACGAAATTTGCATTCAGTTTTGATTCACTTCTATATAGAAATCCCCAATAGGTTCTTCCTCTCCATTTAAAACTCTCTTTATAAATATTCAGCAACATCAACAATTTTTGATTGACAAATTTTGATGAGACCCTGTATGTTAAAATAAATTCTTTTTAATAGCTATGAATGCTATTCATATAATTTTATGCGATGCACCAAGATCAAGTTTATGTGTTAACTCCAAACACCCGTGCAATTCAAAATTCGAATTGCTCAAAAATTTTAGATTATAATTAACAATTTTTACAAACCGTTCACGCACAAAGAAGTCAGCAAAACTCGCTCCTTGCTCGTGATGGCGTCCCTTGCTGGGGCCGTTTCGAAATCTTCAGACGACGGAGATTTGCCAAGGCGGACACCCGAACAAGAGATTACAGGATCACTTGGCTCCTTCGTACGCAGTTGCAACGACATGCACGAACTTCTTGGAGGACGGACGAGCCTCCAGGGATCAGCGGTTTCACTTTTTTCTAAGTCTATTTTACTTTTTTTCCCTGCAAAGCTGCGGAAAGGAACACTTGGGATCGAGAGTGGCGGAAGATTGCTTGTATTAGCAACTCTGCAAAGCCCCTGAGAAGTTCAGCAGTGCCTGGCTCGCCAATCTCTTTTTTCAATTGACTAAGTTGCCGGAGCTCCTCTGATTGCACTTACGTCTAAAACGCTATTTCGTGCACCAATATTGCTTGTATTTCTATAGTGATATAGAAACGAACTGTGCGTGTTGCAGGACAACGTCAATTATTTTGTGCCTTAGTTATGATCAGACATTACATTTAATTGTTGCAAGATGAATTGAGAGCTGCCACGATGAAGCTTCACATATGAGAGTATGTGCAAAATTTTACAACTCTGACTCTTCACATAAAAAGAAAAAAATAATCCTTCTAGGTTCGAACAAAGCTCTTCTCCACACATTAAAACAAAAAATCTTACTTCAGCTTGTTAGTGATCAGAAGATCACTTATACTAAAAAATGTTTGCAAACTTGAGACCAAAAAGATCTGACCACCTAATAGTGCACGAACATTATACGTATTGCATGCCTGTAATAGGAAGGTAGGCCATTGCAGGTATAGTAACAGAGGCCGAATAGACCAATCATTTTGACAGGAAACAATCCCGCTCACTTCTTCCAGGACTTGCTTATCACGCGATCGTCTTCACGCATGAAAATGAAGACTTTAATTCGTCGGTCAAATCTCTGTGAAAATTTCACGTAGTATTGAAATATAAAATTTGATATTCGAGTATTTCGGGAATATTTGTCCATTAAAAAACAAAAATGTTGATTATTTAACAAGCTTAACTAAACGAAATGGGTCAATTATTCAACGACAACATTTTCTGGACTAACATTCGGCAACTTGCATTTTTAAAATAAACTTTTCCTGCTTAAATCTCAAAGTTAAAGCAATAGTGAGCCAGTAAATTTCGCTGCTCAATTCCGAGTGCAACAAAAAACGCTAAATAGTGAATAAAGAGATTTTAATGTTGCGTCTATCAAGGAAATGAAGTAAAAAATATCACATGTTCGCTGTAACATGAACTTATCTGATACAAATTTTTCATAAAAAATATTTATGTAAGTTTCGCCGCAAACATATTTCATTCCTATAACTTTTTTGTATCCGCAAGTCATGACCATTCAAGTGAAGTCGGATTTTGTTATTAACGCTCATTAAATTTTAATTATTCCTATGAGCTCGGCCAAAAACAGACGTTGTAACAAAAAAGAATGATGTCATTTTATAAAAGCCTTTTTTAATTTTAAAGCTATAATATCTATATATTACTGTGACTGTGTTAGATAAGAGCGCAACATACAGATTGTATCACTTGAGGACATTGCGACACCTAAGCAAAGCCAACAGACGTACAGATACAGTGCCCTCCTCCAAGCCCTGACGAAGGTTCGATGACAGCTAGAGTGCGCCGCTACGAGTTATTGGAAAGCGATGCAGCGACTGCAGGCCACGATGCTAGTGATGCAGCGACTGCAGGCCGCGGCACTAGCGATGCGGTGACTGTAGGCCACTGCACTAGCGATATGGTGACTGTAGGCCACTGCACTAGCGATGCAGCGACTGCAGGCCACTGCACTAGCGATGTGGTGACTGTAGGACACTGCACTAGCGATGCGGTGACTGTAGGCCACTGCACTAGCGATGCAGCGACTGCAGGCCGCTGCACTAGCGATGCGGTGACTGCAGGCCACTGCACTAGTGATGCGGTGACTGCAGGCCACTGCACTAGTGATGCGGTGACTGCAGGCCACTGCACTAGTGATGCAGTGACTGCAGGCCACTGCACTAGTGATGCAGTGACTGCAGGCCACTGCACTAGCAATGCGGTGACTGCTGGCCACTGCACTAGTGATGCAGTGACTGCAGGCCACTGCACTAGTGATGCAGTGACTGCAGGCCACTGCACTAGTGATGCAGTGACTGCAGGCCGCTGCACTAGCGATGCGGTGACTGCAGGCCACTGCACTAGTGATGCAGTGACTGCAGGCCACTGCTACTCGTCAGCTTCGTCCTCAAAGTCCCGACGCAAATGACATAGGTTACGCTACTGCATTAGACTTACGGCATCAGGCCACGCCTAATACTTGCTTCTTTTTGCATCCGTTACTAATTCTTCTGCCTCTTGGACTCAACCGGGTCTCAGATTTTTCGTTTTATACAATCTGCACTCTGCAGTGAACCATGTGCTCATATCTTTAAAGTAGAAGTGCCTAATTTATTCTACTTGAGTTTGTTTTTCTGACATGTCAAGATTTTTTTCGATTATCTCCTAATCAGTCGTTATCATTCTCCGGCAATAAACCATTTAGCAGACGGACTCCACTTCAACACTATCTCTCACATACCGTGCCATGTAGGGGTGAGAGGCGCTATACAAACACGCACCTAGTGTACGCTGGCACTATAATAATGTATGCCATGGGGAGTGTGGGCGCAAATCACGGAAATATGGCAATAATCAGCCTAAAGTTTTTCGAACGTAACTATTATGGTGATCATGACAACTGGAATGATCATCAAAAACAACATGATTGCCTTACACAACAACATTTATTTCAAATTACTAAATACTGATTTAAATTTTACCTCGCTCATAAAATTGTTCTCATATAGGTTCTGTAGAGAAATAACATGCATTTATCATGCTTTAATTGCCTTCAGGCTTCTTATTCACTAAGAAATATTATTTTGTTTCAATTCCAGATTTACCGGAGTGCCAAAGTCGGACTGTGACATACTTCATATACAGCGACCCTATCAACGTGACGTGTTCGTACGCCGCCTACCCTCGCCTCACGCAAGTTTTCTGGCACTGGAACGCCACTTCTGACGTCAACAACACAAAATCTGTCGACAGACTTCAACAAATTTACTCAAATCCTCTTAAAGGCAACGGGGATGTGTCGACAGCGCAGTTGACGGTGTACCCGTCCATGTCGCCAGATGACAGGGAGCTCACTTGTCGCGGTGTCAACGAGTTGGGCAACCAAACAAAATCCTGCAAGTTTTTCATCAAAAGAGCAAGTAGGTCCCGGAATAAAATAGGAATAATTTTCTAATTGGTAACTTCAGAAAATTTTTACATGTTACTGGATAAGGTTGTAATTAAGAAATCATTTGTTATGAATGACTTTTTATGAAATATTATTCGCAGCATACGATACATGAACTGACATGGTAGTTGTGTTTTACAGCAATCTTAATTTTCGTTTTTCTCAATGACGATACGAGCAAAGAATTTTGTACTGTTAGAGAACAAAACTCTGATATAAACATTATACTCTCATTTCATCTTCTTCTAACTCAATTACGCGAGAAATTTCATAACTACATTTTTGTATCATATTTCGAGTTATTTTGAAACAGAGGAATGGGAGTCAAGATTTTGTTCATGACTCCACGCGTTAGTTTCATGCTTCCAACAGAAGAGTTAATTTCCTTAATTATATTTACGATGTAAATTCATATAATTTCCCCAGTTTATTAGTATTTTGAGATTTGTCTATGGAAACTTTCAACTGCAGTGGCAATTAATTGTTTTTATTACTCACCAATGCCCCCTAATACTTCAAAACAAAGGAGTTGAATGAAATAAGTTTCTGACATTTAATGATACTTCACAACACCTATCAAAAATGTCTTAAAAATGACCTGATTGTCCCTGAACTGATGACCCGAACAGAGACTCCCGCGCCGCTGTCGTCTTGCCGCCTGGCGAACATCACAGCATCGTCGCTAAGCCTGACGTGCGAGCACCCCGACCTACCCACCGAGACGGCCATCGCATACACTGCCCAGGTACTCTACACCCCGACCTACCCACCGAGACAGCCATCGCCTACACCGCCCAGGTACTGTACACCCCGACCTACCCACCGAGACGGCCATCGCCTACACTGCCCAGGTACTGTACACCCCGACCATCCCACCGAGACGGCCATCGCCTACACTGCCCAGGTACTGTACACCCCGACCTGCCCACCGAGACGGCCATCGCCTACACTGCCCAGGTACTGTACACCCCGACCATCCCACCGAAACAGCCATCGCCTACACTGCCCAGGTACTGTACACCCCGACCATCCCACCGAGACGGCCATCGCCTACACTGCCCAGGTACTGTACACCCCGACCATCCCACCGAGACAGCCATAGCCTACACTGCCCAGGTGTTTAAGGCTGAAATTTACGTTAGAATTTTACTTTATTGTGATTATGTTTTCAACAAGTTATTAAGGGATTTGCAAAAACACCAGTGCGCTATCGAGCTTAATTTTTCATTATAATTTTTTATTTTTACATAATTCGTTGTTCGACCAGTAAAATATTTTTTAGTGAAGATTACTCATATTTATTTCTCCTTCAAGTATTAATATGGTTGATAGAAATTACAATAAGGAGTGATCGTGATCGTTTTAATGTTGGAACGCTTGCCAAATCTAATAGTAGTGCGGAGCCGAGCATCACTGCATGAATACATATAAGCGCAACTCTACTCATGGTTCTTGTTCTTATCAATTGATGAACAAAAAACGTGCGTGCCAACTCAGAAGTCAACAATCGCCGGCCAACCTCCCAAACGGACTGATAATAGACGTAGCCATTTGGAACGTCAGGCACTTTTCGACCAAGCATCCTACACAATAGAAGCAGCAATGTTCTAGAATAGTGAATTTTAATAATAATATGATGCAGAAATCTAGGATAACACTGCAAAAAATCTATAATGAACTATGAATTTTACCCGAACAAAACAAATACAAATGACTACGATGAATGATCATGAACAGCAGGCTGACGATACCTATAAAAGGTGCGACCGCTACTGGGACGCTTGATGCTGAACAAGTGGCGCAGACAGCGGTTCATCACTAACACGGACGACTGCAATCAAGTGCATACTAAACCCAACACGCAGCCTTACGATCAGAGATGGGGACATAATCTCGGCCGGCTAGCTTGGGAAGTGTCATGTTAAATCGCGTCGACTGTAGGCAATAGTGGCATTATAAATCACGATGTTGGGATGGTTGTGTTGTTAGGGACCACCTGTATATATAATAATTGTATCGATAGTTAGGTTACTTGTTTGTCATTTTGTTTTTGAGTTACTATTACGTGACCTCGTGTAGACCCGCCCTGTAACTTGTCATTGTTATGTGATCCACCACAGAGGTTAGTGCTTGCATTGTTTATCGTGTGTTGATCTTCGTGTTGATATAGTGGTGGCTTTTTTGTTAATATTTATTATTATTATTTATATTAGTTTTTATTTATATACTCATTTGTTAGAGTTCTCTTAATTCAAGTCCATAATTTGTATTTATTCGTGTTTTTCAGCGGGCTCCGAACTGAGGACATGATTAAGAGTTAATAGGCAAGGGCAGGAAAGACACACGTTTTATAGATTTATAAATTAATTTCTTGGATTTATCGTTCATTTATTATTATTGTCCTTTCTTTATCAGTTTTTATTCATCCTTTATTGTCGATCATTGGCCAAGTGTTTAGGGTCAAGGGAAGACTATTTATTGATTAGTCCCCAACAGTGTGTTAAATAGCATGGCATTTTGTTGGTACGATGAATCCGGTGGCATGTTGGTTTGTTAATTAAATGGCGTATTTAAAAATTCTGCTTCCAATGCTATGGCACCAAAGATTCACCGAAACATGCAGCAACCATACATCAAACATGCATTTCAGATTCACCGAAACATGCAGCAACCATAGCACTGAAAGGTACATTTTACATATTGTACAAATTATTATTAAAACCCCAATTGGCACCTATCCATAACATACGTTAACAGCAATTGATTCTCAAACCTAATGGCAATTCGTTATAATCTTTCACCATCAAAGAGGATAGAATGCCATTAGATTTGTTTTATGGCTCTGATGCATCATATAAGAACGTCTCCGTAGATGAATGAACGCTATCGAAAGCGTATCTGACACTAACACAAAATTTTGGTTCTATTTCCGGTCTTCGATTTGCGTTCGCAATCAAGTTTCCACTCCTGTTTTTTTGTACAATCGGCAACAAAAATCTCAGAAGCTCATGAAAAAATTTCTAAACTTTGACTCTGACGTCATGACTAATTATCAAACCATGTTGACTTTTCTTGCATAAATTACAGCCGGATAACGGCTTCTCTTTTATATTCAACGCATTTCATTGTTTGCAAAGTATTTATTTTGCATAGCCTATGCAGAGAATGGCTGGCAAGTTGAGTGATGTAGAGCGCGTGTTAATCGATTCGTGTGACGACCGTTGACCGCGCCGAGCCTTCACTATATTAACTTACCACATCGCATGTGAAGTAAAAGCTTATGGCCTTGTGTCGGGTAATGGTCATACTTGTGTGCTCCTTAACGGTGATGCGGCCAGTTGGCTACGTCGGTTACGTAGCCATCTGGCAGCAATTGCGGCTAAGCTCATTGCCTGTTTTGTATCAAGCTGACTCCGCAGTAGGATATATACGTGATGAAGGCTTCTATATTGCGAAACAGTAAAAGGAAACGTCGGATGTGTGGTTAGCTAAAAAGTTTTCATATAAAATGGAAACATTGGAAGCAAGCCCAAAGATGACCAAATAACTTGAAGAAATATAACTTTAACGTAATTAAAGCTTCCTGTAAATTGTAAAGTGTACTTCAGTTCACACTGTTAAGCGCATGACAAACGAATGCATGTTGTGGTAATTTCGATAATGTAATGTGCACATAAAGCTCGATTATGGAAAGTACACATAAAGCTTTTTTAAAGCGCGTTCACAAAGGCAATCTATCTACATTCAAACGATTTTCGCAACAAAGCTTCTTAAACGAGGGCAGCGAAATCTCACTGCTGACATTCCAGCATTCCTGGGTGCAGAATGGAACAAAGAAGTGTCGTCAATGAAATATAATTTTTCATACGATCGTGTACTGGAAACAAGAGAAAGGTAATGTGTTGCTACCTTCCTTTGTAGCCTTAACAAAAGCCTTTGAACTGCGTGACCTGATATATCGTTCCGTCGCAAGCTTTACGATTGTAATACTTCAATTATAGTAATTTATTTCAGAGTTTCATTATTATTAATTTAACTGTGTTGCAGTCATTGGCTACTCGATTCTAGCTAAATTCAATCACAATATCACGTTAGCATGATAGCTATCTTGAGTGATATGATCGCTATAAGTATCCATCATCAGAGGACATCCTATCGTACAATTTTGTGCAGCAGTTTATAAACTATTTTTTTAAGTCTGGCATTATTGTAATATATGTTTCTGACCGTTGCGCTGCGAGCAATCGTAGTTTTCATCGCAATCTGTTCGTACAATATTGCGCATGGAAATTTCTGCGTTCAACGTCGTGAGCGTCAAAGTGACATGTTTCTGAAATGGCTAAAGTATTAAAGAAACAAGTCACTAGAGTAAATCATCGTTGACGTAGACGCGCATAGATAAGATGAACAATTTATGGTATATGACAAGAAGTAAAAAATCTTCTGACTGGCTATTTTATTACCCAACAACGAACTGAACTTTAGTCGTCTGAAAACAAATTTGAATCAGCTTAATAAATGTGGATGAAATATTCAACCTGAAGCTTGAATTTCTTAAGCGTGAGAATATGTAAGCTAACGATTGCACTTAAGCTCTCTGTTAGCCAGTTATAAGGTCTTGTCATCCGACTTGTCTTTTTATAAAGTTTATAATTTTGTTTATATTATGCATACACTGCGTCATAAGAGTGGTAATTTCTGCAGGTTTATTTTGAGAATGGCACTTCGTTCGTGAACCTGAGCTCTCCCGAGCCGAACTTCAACGTGAGCCACCTGGACCAGGGCACCAACTACCAGATCAAAGTCTACGTCTCGCAGGGACCAATCACGTCCCAACCCGTCCTGGTGTCCGCGTCTACTTCACGAGACGGTCTCAGACAGACCAGTGAGTAAAGAGTGCAGTGGTTGGCCACTTCCGAGACCGTCCCAACCAGACCAGTGAGTAATGACCGCAGAGGTAGGCAGGTTCCGGGTCTGTCGCAGGCAGACCAAAGCATGTGCGCACAGTATTGGGATTGCTCGTGTGACTGATCTAGGAAGATCTGAGTGTCAGGGGTGCAGCGGTAGGTCACCTCGAATCCTTTCAGTACACTATAATTGCATAATATAAAAAATTTTGATCATAAGCTGATCTCGATCGGGTGGCCAAGTAGACAAAGGAAACTGAGCCGAGTGTAGCGACTGCTATAGGCAGAAGCGTGGGCATTAACCGATTTTTATTAGAGAAATGTGCTTCGGCATGCCAGCGCGTATTATTGATTCAGGTAGACCATTGCTTCATGAGTGCTGCGGTATATAGGCCACCGCATACGACTGACTCAGGCAGATCAGTGCGTCAGGTACTAATTGTCATACTTAAGAGTGTGGGGCAGATATGCTCACCGGACTGTGAGTGAGACGTTGATTTGCCGAACAGCATGCAAGAGATGACTTAATCGGTAGACCAGAGTGTGAGTGATGAGCTGATTGTCAGACCAGCATGTGAGTAATGGGCTATTTGTCAGACCAGGTTGTGAGAGATGAGCTGATTGACGAAATAGGTGCTGAGTGAAGGGTTGCGAGGGGCGATAAATTGGGATCTGCAGAGTCATAGGAAAAGGGTTCACATTGTATTGCAACTAACTTTCAGAATCCCAACAGGGATCTAATTTTAATACAAGTCAATTAAATCAAAATACATCGGCGAAAACAGATAATGAGTTATTCTTCCTGGTGACCTAGAGACCTTTTCAAGTCGTTTTCATCCTAACCATCCAAAAATTTATTCTGGGTACTAGTTTTTAAGGAATTCCCATATAATCATTTTTTTCATTCACTTAACATGTCTCATTAAAACCCCATTGCCTAATACAATTAACAATTAAAAATCCTGCGAACAAAATTATTTCATCATATTTACTAGCAATTGATCAATTGTTGCAGTTCGCAGCCAGAAGTCAACTACTCCGCCCTCTCTGTGGTCGCTGGTAGCCATCGCCCTAAGCACCGTCCTCACGACGGCCGTGTTGTTGTTCGTGTTGACGTTGCTGCGCAGGAGCAGGATGGGATTTTGTGGAAAATCCAGCAGATCTCCTACGGCAGGAAGGAGTCGTGCAGCATCCTATAGTGGGCAGGACGTGGCTGGATCTGCTGCAGAGGACGAAGCGCTTCGTAAAGACGAGATCCTACAAGCGGAATATTTTACGAACACCGAAACGTCGGCGTCACTGGAGGAGCTCAATCCTGACGTCGTGCCGTCCAAAGGCGGTGAGCAGAATTCGATGGATTCACGTGGATATTTTGCGATGGTTATGGGTTTTAGATGATTATACTTTATTTCATGTTCTAACCAATGATATAAATTATTGCGAATCGTTGTCTAACTTGTAAATGTGTAATAAGAAAATAATGGCGGTTCGTTATTGTAGCTTAATATGACATTTTAAATTACTGTTAAAAAGGAATCCTTATTGAATCATATACAATATATTTTATTACTTTGCATATATTCTTTTGTATCAAATTCTTTCTTTTATTATTATATTCTTTTGTATCAAATGAATGTTTAAATCGCACGCTCGCCAAGAATTCAAAAGAAAAAAACGCTTATTAAACTCACCATGTCATCAATGAAAACATTTCGAAGACCAATTGCTTCAGCAGTTAAAAAATTTAAAGCGTGCAAGTACAATCAGCAATGAAAATCAAAATACACAAAAGAGACTGTAACCTAAGCAACGAAAACACGTCAAACGGAGCGTAAAAAACTATCAATTTACAATTTCAAGAAGACTAGAACTTCACGCCTTATTAACACAAGGTTTCATGCAGTTTTAAGATGTTCAGCGATTCCAAAATAACCAAATATATCCTCCAAAAATAAATAAAATATTTTCCCCAATAAAATATCATTTCATCCCCAAACATATTTACCGTCCATTAATAAACTGCATGATACAATTCAATATTTTTATGCCCCCAGAAGACCCATTCGACCTGCTGCCCTGCCAGAGTTACTACGTGAGATGCCCCGTGGACGCGTTCAGCTTCCCTGCCCGCTCTCCATGCAGAGCTTACCGTAGGGTCAGTCACACGAGCTTATGTACATAAATTAAGCTCAAAACATCAGTCTAATCTGAAAAATGGTTGAAAATATCTGCACGAAAAAAAAGTTCAGTAGTTGGGCTAGAAATAGTAGGAAATTACACCGTTTTCGACGGTCCAATGTTACTTGGCATTTTATCTTGCGATATTATTCCCCCACAGACATTAAGAAATATTCATAACTTTCATGATGGCTACTAAAAATATGAAAAATAATAATAACTACATGTAGTCTCGAAGTATTAATCAGCCCAAAGAAAGAAAATCTTAGCGTATTTGAGTAAGTTTAATGTCGCAAACCTAAAAAATGTCAAATTTTACCAAAGCACCCAAACACTCACATGGCGCAAGCCAAACCCCACCAAAAAATACTAATAATAACTAGTAAACCGTGGAAATATGTGTATGTTTATTGGTTCCCGATTAAAAAAGAAGAACATGAATAAAACATTCTCTTATAAGATTATTTTTATTGGTTAAACTCCGCTATTAAACAAGAATACACTTTTCACTCTATTATTTTCATTTTCTTACAATTAACAAAAAACACATGATTAATTTAGTTCTTTACTTGAGCAATATCAATTGAAATAAATTTATCTACATTTCGTTCACAATACCAAAAAACCATCATCTCTCACGGAATAACCTTCATCAAATAATACGATAATATAACTCAGAATATGTTCTGAGTAAACCAATGGTTATATATTATTTCCGCGACCGGGCAGCGTTCGCAGTCTCCGGAAGCTGAGGAAGGCCGCCCGATGCTGGCGAGCGCAAAAGATAGCGCTGACGAAGGACGGTCGGTCGACGATGGACGGTCGGTGGAGGATGGACGGTCGGCGGAGGATGAACGGTCGGCGGATGCAAGACGTGCGGAGGACGTGTATGGTGGCCCGGACAACGCAAGTGTCCGCTACACCATGGGAGTGACCATCGGTGGTGTAGGTCAGTCCGTGACAAGTCTGTTCCGCAGTCGCAGCCGCTCCCATAACATCACGTCATTCCTCTCCAAGCCTGACGAGGACCATGAAACTATTGTATAAAACACGCCGTAGGAAAGCTAGCTGTACAAAGTCTCAATGTTATGCGATGTTTTTACTAGATAAATATGTTTTAAATGATGTTCCAATGGAAACGATGTATTTTCTTATGACATAAAATCTATAAATCGAGATTTTTTTATTTTTCCTCTGCGAACGAAGTCAGGGCGGAGTAAAGGAATATTTAGCAAGTTACCTCAAAGCTAAAAGGCGGAGGGAACGCTCCCCGTAAAGGGGGGCGAGGAGTCCAAACTTAGTTTGTGCTCCGATCTTCAGCGCAAAATGAGCCGCGGGCAAGAGCCTCTACAAACTTCGGAATCTTTTGGTCTGAACGAAAGTTTATTCAGACTTCAGTGTTGGTCATATACGTTTCTGAGTAGTGAGAAATATTTGTAGCGTATTTCCACGCTTGAATTAAAATTCTAGACAATTTTACTAGTAAAAATTGAAGAACAGCAAGACTCGTTAAAGTAGAAGAAGATGGGTAAGTTCAAAATAAAGTCTTCGTTTTCATTTTCGTTCTAGATTTTCTTCATTCACATTTTAGCATCACAAGTATCTTCAGATTGAATTAAATATTTTCTAAAATTGTGCAAATTTGCGTCGAAGGGATATCCACATTACATCCTTATAACTATTCTCTGCTATGCATAGAATAAAGTTTATGGACAAAACTCCAAATAAGACGGCACAGTGAACTTATTCACGTCGACTAGAACAAAACGTTAGCCCGTCGAGAGAAAAGAATCTGTGTTCACAGTTGCACTGTAGGGCCTGAGATGCTCATAAAATAGCTTACGTTAAGTTTCCTCCTAATTCTCCGCATCAACAAACACTCGCTTGGCAGGCCCCTCGGATGCTCTGCAATTTGCCAGAAGTATCGGCTGCGCGTCTCGCGAGAAAACTTCTGGTCCCTAGAAATAAATTGAATTTAGATTCATCTATTTCGCCAGAACTTCCATCACTGGCAAGTGATCTGAATCCTAAACCGGGCTGGCCCTTTTGTTTCTTCAGTTTTCTTCTTTGTTTTTATCATCGTAATAAAATTGCTGCCCGTTGAGAATGGATTCCTGCCGGTTTTTGAGTTACAGTACATGAGATAGTTCAACTTCGGTTGACTCACTCGGCACTAAAATTTAAAGGGACTGTGAAGGTAAAAAGACTAGGGATGGAGGTTATACTTATTCTGCTGATCGACATCAAATTTATAATGAAATTATTTACAGAGAAATAAACTTCAATTTCGCAATCAGTGATTCATTTTTGCCCTGCCGGGATAACATATATTAAAACTTTCAGTTGAATTGAATATATAGAATCGGAGTCATTCTGGCAGAAGTTAGCATAAAATATCAGCTGAACTCTTCTGAATTGATGTAAACTTTATCTATGACTCCATAAAGCATTTTTAGCCATTACAAAAGAAATCTAAATCCAAAGTTTTTATTTTATTAAACACCAGCTTAACCCTGCATTGTTCGTTATAGATGATCCTTGGGATTTGAGAACATCGTTCATTCGGGATCCTTTTCCCCCGATCCTGTTAGTAACTCTCAAAACTGAAGCGGTATTCATCACAGAAAGATCAGTTTACGCTCGCATTCGACACGAGCCCTACCACTATAGCTCATGTTTTGAGAGATAGAGAAAAATCAACTTTTCATTTCTGTATACAGGGTGTCCAACGAAAATGAGAGCGAGTTTTTAATTGAATATATCTCTAATTCAAATAACCATATTGTAATGCAATATTTTCACAGTGTATTAAATTTTTCTCTTCGAATAACAAAAGATTAAGACAATTGGTTGAATAACCACTTCGCACTGATAGATTTAAGAAGAGACTACTATTTGTTCAAATATAATTTTTTTGTGTTCATTCTTCTATGATTCCTTTAATAATTTAATTTCTTTATTCCCTAACACATAAATATATTGACATTTTTCCCTGGGGATCTGTAATGGAATGCGTTATAAAAATAATACTTTCATATTAAACAATTCTTCGACAGCGAATTGAGCGAGTCTTTCAGGAACGCGAAGAAAACTGCGAAATAATTCGCAAAACTCTTCGTTCAGTGGTGGATAGAAGTAATTCTGGCCTTGAGAGAAATGAAAAGCATGTCGAAGTTTATTTAATCACTTTCTTTATTTAAACGTCCCATAAGAAAATTATTTGATGAACTTTCAATTGTTTTTCCACCATTTTCAAAAAAATTTTCACTTTGATTTGGATGTTCAACCTATTTCAAGAACCATAATTATTAAAAAAATGTACAACATTCTGGAATTTTGTTTGGATATTTATGTTTGTTAGTTAAACAGATTGGGATTACTCATTATTCACTCACGCATTTCCAGCGCTAATTCCCCTCAATTACTTTCATTTATCTATCATATTTTTGTGATGTAAACAAAATGTAAATAAGCAAGCGCGTTGTTTGGCAAACATTTATTGGAGCCGCGCTACGCTTGTGAATCTCCGGAAGCCACCCTACGGCCGGCGAAAAGTTATCCATGATCGATACACGTATGATCTCCATTGCAGCCAGCGCTCAGAGCGATATATTTGTGTACGAAACTACAACCTTATAACTCCAACAAATTCATTTAAAGCAATAGATATCTAAGCTTTTAAAAACAGTGATCAAGGCGAGCATAATACGAATAATCCGTTGCTAGCGCTTTTTAAAATTATGTATTTTATAGGTGATGGTCGAGCGTAGAACTCTCAAAGTATTTGTTAACGTAATGAAAGACGGTTGATTTTAGTAACCTACGTCCACACGGGCAAAAAAATAATTTATATTCTTTTAGCAATCAATAGCAGAAGACTGTGAAAATGTGTAATATTGATTCATTTAAAACGATCGTCTCACGAATGTCTTTTTTGGCTGTTCTGGCTGGCTACAAAGCTGACAAAATTGATGTGTATCTATTTCACCACCACTGAAGTCTAAATAGAACTTTGTGAGCTAACCCGACGTCAGATTTTCTCCTAAATTCGTAGCAAATCTAATTACATTCTCCTGTCAATGTATCGAGACGAGTCTAACGAGCTATACATACACACAAGATCTGCCTAAAGGCCTCTATTTTTCTGGCCTTTAACCATCTAAAAGGGCAAACAAACTATCTCATCTAAAGGCCAACAGCACATAGCTGTTGGCTGTGTGCTGACTATGTCTTACTATTTTTTTGACTATGTGTAGGGCTGTTGAAAATGCAGTCACGATTAGCATTTGTATCATACTGAACCATGAAAAATTTATTCTCTTTTATTTGTCTCAGTGAAAAAAATATTTTCAAATCAAAAAATTCTTTCCTTATTTTCTTTAATTTGACTTTTTCGTTTTCTTAAAATTTTTAATTGTGTTATGATTTTATTGAAATAAACTGATATTTCGCGGTAATTTAGTCTAGTGGACAAATTGTTAAGAACACCATGATCGTATAGCGATTTGAACCCGGTTGCGGGTTCAAGTCCGGCAGCTGACTGTAAAAATTCTGGTCATAATGAACGATGCGGCGAGGTGATTAAGAGGCCGCCTCACCGTCGTGGGCATCGACACTGCATGATACACTAGAGCTTCTTCACCGAGTTACTCTTAGGCTACTCCACTCTTGTGTGAGACAATCAACTGATAATTTTCATGCAACTCCAGCCATTTATTGTTTATCCGGACGCTATGACGAAAAATATAAGAGTTGAAATGAATAACTACGACTGTGAACATTTATAAAATTTATGCTGATGCAGAGTTCGACTTTTATTCATAATTTTTTCGCCACTAGATTTGTTCTAGTTCATCTCAAACGGCATGTCAGTTATTTAATAATCAACATTCCCTGTTATAGATATTTTGGGTTAAAAACAGTTCATTCTGAACAAGCAGTGAAAGTTCCCTGGATAAATAGCTTCTTTGGAGAGCCTGGTATAAAGGAATATGCAAACAACCTGTCTAAAAAAAATATAACTCAGTACTCACTGCAGTGAGTGACAGAGAGCGCATTTTCTCGTCGACGAAAACTTGAGGTCACGGACGGACAGACAGACGGACATGGCGAGCACAATAGTGCATTTTTTCCATAAATTAGAAAATGCGCTAAAACCCCTCAGCAAGTGGGGAGAAATGGCAACCTAAAAACCCCCGATTAATTAAATCACCACGGTGAAAGAAATGTGGTTGTTGTGGGGACGATAATGATTCACCCTGCAGTATGTCGGTTTTACATGCTTTACACTGCCCATTAGCGTCTCACATAATATCTAGTTTGCTTCTCGCTGATGCAGACATTCCATCACAGCAAGATTAGAGCTGTGAGTTTTCGACCTGCAGCTATGCTGTTGATGTTCTGCCATGTGTTGATGTTCCATGTGCAGACCAAATTAGGCCTAGTCTTCGGTGCTGAAACAAAAATATTAAATTTTAATTATTCCACATAGTTTATCGTTAGTAACTGCAAATAACTCAATATTTAATATGACTGTCAGAGACATTCCAGAGAAGGAGTGAAATGACACAGAGAGATTGGTCTGCATTTAGTTTCTTCAATGATAAAATGTTAATGCTTACGATCGAGAAATTTTTCTTGTCTACAAATGAATCGTTCAGCATTTATATGTTAATTTTAGCATCGCGAATAATAGTTAACAGTTAAAATATATCCCAAGGCTCTAATGACTTGCCAAAATTTTGAAATTATTTAAAACTATTTTTACCTCGTACCTTTGATGAGTTCTATTTGGCGTTGAATGCTCATTAACTTCCTACGCAAACACTGTGCTATCCGCAGAAGTATATGAAATCAAATTAAATTTCAATTATATGCCGTCACGCAGTCATTCTGCGCCGCTAAAAAAATTCTTAAATGAATTAGAGAAATTCAGATGACATTGTTTTGGTAATTGAGGTACTGTAAATATCGACAGACAGGAGAGGATATAAAAACAATTCTACGTTACCGTGTATCGGTAACTATAAGCTATACCATACAAAACGCCATACAAAGTGAAGTAACCTTCATCACGCATGATGTCTGAATGTAGCCTTGTTAATTGACGTTGTCAATATGCCCAGAAGTGGTCGTCAATGGCGATTGACTCTAGCAAGGCTGCCGTACAGTGGCGACGTCTACGAGACATTGTGTGTTTGCCGTGGGCCGAGTCAACACTGACGGTTGTCACAGACGCGCGTCTTTCCCCAACATGTTGAAAATCATAGTTGAATTTAGGACGGCCAACTGGCAGCTTCTCCGTGGCCACTGATAATCCGACCATTAATTTCAGTGGGAATGGAACAGGCGTGTAACCGCCGCTCTGTCTTGGCTAACGCCTTCATAGACTTGCAGACAAACACCCGCATAAATTCGGAGATCGAGGCCAGGTGCCCAGCTATAATTCTAGCATCAGAAGTCAACAAGTGTGGCGCTGTGAGGTTTTGATATCCATTTCCGTCAGATATTCGTAACAAGGCGTCGGTATTCTCGATGATTGAATTTCAGAGATCATAAATGTAATTCCAGGCAGCAAATGGTGGCATACTTTATTTTCTCTCATGCATGAATAAGGGATTTTTAATGATAGATTCAGTTTCAACATTTCGACCGGGAAGGATGCTTATATTCATCATGCAGCACATATCATAACCAAAATTCAAGGTGCGCACCAAGAAATACGTTCAAAATATTCACGTTTTACTCGCATTTATGTAAGCAGTTGTGCAGCCGACTCCTGCTTGGGTGTAAGCTGCATACGCGCTGTATTTACACGGCTTTTGAACATCTATAGAATGAATAACTTTATTTTGTTCTCAATCCCATCGGATTGAGTTTATAAAAGCATCAATTCATAAACCTTGACTGGCAATAGGACAGATTGCAAGACCACACGACTTATTTACCAACGAAAGCTGTAAACATGAACAAAATCGAATAAAAGCATTTATAAGTGCATTGGTTTAAGGACAATTCAAACGGATTTTAGGTCTTTACACGAATGTATTATTGTTAGAACATTAAATGTTTGGTATTGTCGGGTCTGATCGCGAAAGTACGAAATTCGATGAACTTTTGTGACGCGCCTGACAGTCCAAATGAATTTAATACATTTCATATAAAGTAATTAATATAGAAGTTCCAAATTTAATAATTAGGTATATAAGGCACTCCTGTGGGCCACCATTAATTATAAAAGCTTATTCAGGAATCTTAGATCATCGAAATTAAGGCATGTCGTTTTAAATCAAATTTATTTTCAGGGCCCATTCAATGAATGAAAATTCCATCTTATGGCAAACCAATTTACTATTCAGAGAAACAATAATTAAAACTGTATAAAAACAGAATTGTAAATGTAAATCAAACTACAAATACGTGATTTATTAGCAACGTTTTTGTAAAATAAAACATCCACACCAGAGCTATCCCTACGAAGCCTTGGTTTTCATTACTTTCTGACATTCATAAGACTAGCATCGGGCAGACAACAGGCAAACAGAGATCTGAGGGCAGCAACCTTCTACCTGACGGAAGTAGAACTCTCCAGCATGAGACTTGGTTCCATAAGAACACAGTACGGAAACCTAAATTCACAATAGCTCTATTGTTAGTTTACAATAGTTAAATTAACAATAGCTAATTAACAATGCTCTATTGCTGTAACGACGGCCATTCACTGATACTCGGTCACGAACGGTGGTCGTTTGCATACGATGTTGTCTAATCAGTCCCAGCAGTTATTATTTATATTAACTTTCACTTCAAAGGTTTAGTAGTCCTGTCAACGTAAACCGCCGAACCCTTTTCTTATGAAATAAAAACTTCCGCCTCTTAAAGTATCACTCGCTGCTTCTCCTTATAATATCGTATGATTGCCTATCATAGTTTTTTTAGACAAGGCTCAAGTGTTGTCAGACGTCTACGCAGCTGCCCCACCACTGAATTATCAAGATCAGCTTGCAAAAAATCTTTGCATAAATTCTCATTCACTGTATTATAAAATTTTTTACCGTAACTTTTGCATCGCATACATTTAGTTTATACACTTGACATTGCTGCTGTCAGATCGTTTAAATACACAACGAATAATACTGACCCGAGAACGCTTCCTTGCAAGACGCTGCTGTGCACTGCTACTCAGTCTCACACTGTCCCGTTAGCACTGGCCAGCTGGGCCTATATATACTGTCAGAAAAGGTTATGTTGAATTCCTGGTTCTCAACTGCACTTCTCTTGTATATTTCGTTCGCCTGATGCATGCGTGTCACCGATATTTTACTTCAGTTCAGTTTTAAAAGCATCTAGAGTTTCAGTTGCGGTGTTGGCTCTGGACTGAACAGAAGGAAATGTTTGGTACGTGTGTTGTAATTCTGAAGATCCGTGTAGCTAGTATACTTGATTTTTATCGTGTTATATTTTCGAAATAAATTATTTTATTTCTCGATTATACCTTGTGTGCAATACTAATTTTATGTAACCATTTTTACCTTTGTATATCGTTTGTTTGCAGAAACCGATTTTATAAAGAAAAGGAACGAAAACTGGTATTCAAATCCTTCGCCAAACGAATATACGTAACAGGTTAAGAGATCTCAAGTTCATCAGCCAATCATTGACGACCTACGTTTACCTACCAGAAAATCTCTTATCTACTGGAGTACATTGCCCTCAATTCCGAAACTTTCACTTTAAGTAACAACCTTTCAGGCGGAATACTGTCGGCAAAGTCGCTTCACTCAAGGTCTTGTGAAGAAATACGGCCAGAGGAGCGCAAAGCTCTGTTGCTAATTACTTGAGTAGTCTGGGATGGTAAGCGTCAGGTCCACCTGACTTGTTGGGATTAAGAGCGACCAGGCACTCCAGTGCCTCTTCATCCTGCACTTCAAACTTGTTTATTTGGATTAGACTGAACGCTTCTCTAAAGGTGGAGAACGAGCAATTATTAAGTCGTCATCTTTGAGGTCTTTGCACGCTACTCTCTGCTGAAAAAAAGTATAAGGCGCGTTAGCTTTTGCTCATCACATGATATCGTCACTGGAAAGCGGAAACCTATGGCCTTTTTCGTGTTTTTTTAAGTTCATACATGCGAAGTTATAAACTAAAAACACAGTGAAAAAATATCGACAAGTTAGTGTTATTTTATGATAATTAAGGTAGAGAATACAAGCAGTGAAAAGAAGCATTTTGTTGCTATTTACTCGTTTTTAATTCACTTTTTTTCTCCCACTATTAATCAATCAACACTGAATTTTACCAATTTGAATATCGCCAAGTTACTGTGCCACGAAATTTGGTTTGCTTTCTTGGTATTTTCGGTGACTAATTAAGGACCTTCTATCATTACAATCCCTAAGCCTGGAATGATGAAAAAGAACGAAGGCGAAATATCAAAACCATCTAATTGGTGCAGGTACTCACCCAATCATCACACAAATTACAAAAGAACAAAACCTAGAAATTATGCAATACTTCACCGGGACCGATCGAGTTTCTTCTTCCAGGAATCTTAGCTTCATGTGATTATTGTGTCTTGCGGTTACATCCAAGCAACTTCCTGGGATAATTTCCTTGTAGTTCCCGCATTGATATTGATGATGCTGATGGCTCGTTACCCTAGCTGCTTCCTAATATTTAGTTTCTTAGAACATCGGCGTTCGTTGAACGCTTGATGTTTGCTCCCAAAACTGCAACGCATAAATCGTGGAAGTTTCAGCAATTTAGGACAGCAGGGTAATTAAAATAAGCCTTCTAGAAGTGCATCCATCCGTTTTCATGTTGAAGAGATTCACCGAGGACATTTGTGAAAAAAAACACAGAAACACTTCCCGGCACCGAGAAGTCCAATATCTATCGGCTTCTATATAATATCTGTGATCGATGAATGATGAAAAAGATAAGTGATACGGCAAAAGAATAGATTGATTGATTCTTCATTAGTCTTGACACCATTCCGTTGCCCTAGAAATGCAGGGAAGCAAATTCTGTCCACAATGTTCAAGCATTACATTAGTACAGACAACGAAAAGTCATAATGTATATGTTTATTATACGGACAAAATTTATAAATTAGTATTAAAATTTTATTGCATATAACATGTGTAGATTATTATACATATATTGAGGTACTAAATGTATTCTACTAACAAATTATATTGGCATGAAATAATATTCAATATAGCATCATGTTTAGAGCTAATTTTGAGGAAGAATTAACATTTATTTAATCGAGAAACGTTTTTGTTTGAAATTATATTTGTATACTGAACCAACATCAGAATTTTCAAGCAATGTCTGCTTGGTCTTCGCTGTGCATTACTCCCGGTAACAGTAGAATTTAACATCCATTAACTTTATAGACAAAAACGCATTATATCCGAGCGCGCTCGATCAGCTTCCGCTTCGTAGAGCTGGCACTTGGTCATCTATTCCATTTTGTATCTGTTAGTATTAATTAATTCCTGCTGATCCTGACATCAATGCTGTGTTAAACACTAATCCCATTTACTTGTGCACATATGAATGTCATCTACACTCGAATATCTGTCGTTGCTTTATTAAACCCCCCAGGATTATATCAAGTCCGCGTTAAACCCAGTTTTTGTACTTATTTCTCTCAACAATTAGCATTAGTTGCGATACATGTATTGGAACTCATACATACATCAAAGAGAACAGCGTTAATATGAAATGATATGAATTGAGAATGGAAGAATGGAAGTTCTTATACAACAACTTTTAACTTGAAAATTTCTGGTAAAAATTTTGGCAAAATAATTCTTTGTTTTCGCAAATTTAAGTAAATCGGTGTTGTTGATTTAATAAAATCTAAAAATCAAGTGAATCTTTGCTTATAATTAGCTCAATTCAAATTAGGAGAAAAAATGGGCTTCGGATTAGCATAGGAATTGGGTGCACTCTGTAATGTGTATAGATGCCTGCGTAAATAACTATTCCCGTATTTAGAGTATTGCGATACGAGGTGAAAAATTACTTTAAATATTAAGAACAATTTACAACAAATTCTGAACACACGTTGTCTTCGCTGCAAATTTGCTAGACATGCATTGAATTAAATAAATGTCACGTTTCAGTGCAACTGAACTCTGCTGTCGCTTAACTAAAGGGATGCCGTACCAAAACCTTTTATACAGAATTTTCATTTTCCATGGCCAACTTGACAAGTTTTTTGGGACTCTGGAAACGAAAAGTCGAGTTTGTATGCTTGCTTTCCATACAACATGTAGGCTAACTGCTTATAGAAATCTGTACCAGAAGGCAAGGAAGGGATTGCGTAATTTATTTAGATTATTTTGCTATGTAGGTTCTCTATCCCGAATAAATGTTGAAGTGAATCGCTGAATGATATTGCGGCGCCTCCCAATGTGTGGTGACAGCGCCTCCCAATGTGTGGTGACGGTGCCTCCCAATGTGTGGTGACGGTGCCTCCCAATGTGTGGTGACGGTGCTGCCTCCCAATGTGTGGTGACGGCGCCTCCCAATGTGTGGTGACGGCGCCTCCCAATGTGTGGTGACGGCGCCTCCCAATGTGTGGTGACGGTGCCTCCCAATGTGTGGTGACGGCGCCTCCTAATGTGTGGTGACTGCGCGTCTCCTAATGTGTGGTGACGGCGCCTCCCAATGTGTGCAGGCATCCCAAATTTGTGATGACGCCTCCTAACTTCAGGCATTCATCACTCACACCACTAATGAGAAATGAACTCCAGGGCGAAATGGGCGTTTTAACTGGAAAAGTTTTTCTCCATCTTTGTGATCGATATGGCAAAGTCGAAAAAAATGTTTGTCGATGAAGAATTGCTGTGAATTTCAGCATGGCTTGTTCGTATAGCAAGTTCACTTAAAATTATAATCACTCGATTAACGCGATTTTTTTAGCTACTTCAATTGTTTTGCTTTACACCCGAGCAAGTATTTTTTAAATCTTCTGCTTCATATTTTGTTGATTGGAATATCGCTTGAATGTTATGTGTTGAATCTATGCGATTCTAACAATTGATTTCCAAACAGAAATAAATGTTTAGTACATATAACGGAATAATGGAATTACATTTTCTTATAATTGCCGACATTTTAAAGTTTACTAACAGATCGTTTGAACCTTGAGTAAAACATGTTGCATATACTAAATTCATTGTTCCGTCCAAAGTATTGAAGGATTTCGCCATATCAAGGTTTCCAATTAATGTATAGTGAAACTAAATAAATTTATAAGAATCGATCTATGTATTTTAGGAAAAATATTGACTGTGATTAAATTTCACTGAGAAATTTGATAGTGATAGCATAAAAATACTGTCAAAATATATTGCTGCGAGTTGAACCTATGCTGAATATTCCATGGCTACGACTGAAATCCATTAGCTGTTTGGACAATCGAATTCGATTTGTGGCTGGCAAAAGTTAATTGCATTTGGTTAAAGTTTTTAAAAAGAATTAATGGTATTGCCTGCGTCCAAACTTTCATCTCAAACGAGCGTGAATACGACTCGGCCATAACTCACATGTATATGCTTTTATAAGGATCAATTTCCTAGCTGCTGTAAATCACATCATTTAGCGACATTATTGTGCATAGATTATATATAAGGTTTCTGATAGGACTTTGTGTTCGCTGACAGTAAACGTAAGAACGATTTAATTTTCAGTGTATCATTGACGCTAATCGTATGAAATACTTGAGAATTATTGTTCCATTGGATTACTATCAAAAACTCCCGGGACTGTTCTTCATGAAAAATTTAATTAAACAAAAAATTTGGGTTATTTTCACCTGGAAATGCGAAACAGTTGTCTAGATTGAAATTTATGGGCATTACAGATTAATTCAAACACTAAATTGAAGCCTGGAGTGATCGAGGAAGATTGAAGAGAACATTTATCTCGGGTTCGGATTGAGGAGCTCAAGCTGTGAAAGATTGAAGAGAGAGAGCCTAAAAAATGGCTCACTTTGTGGGGTAGGCTGAGCCAGGCCTATTTCCAATGTGGCAAATATAAGCTGCCACGGCTCGAATAGGATATTTATCCTATGAAAGAAAAAAATGTATTTATAAATGAAAACGATGAGATTGACTCTATATAGCTTAATTTTTTCTGCTTTAGATTTTACAAGCAGTGAACTAAAAATTTTATTGGTAACTGCACGAAATTTTATGTACTTTATAGTTCGGTAAGCCACCCGCGTCTCGACAAACACAGTTCGATAAAATTTGCATAATTTAGGCCGTGATATAATAAGAAATGTAATTCGTTCGATAGTTTAACTTTTTTACGTCGGGAGTAATCATATTCATAATCTTCACAAAATAGGACATGCATCACGAAGTGCATTACAGGTTGCGGGCCAGGGGTCGGTAGTACAAAGATTTGTTTCCAGTTGAAATAGCCAAATTACAGTAGTTTTACAGTTATTTACACTGAAGCGCACCCTTCCTGCAAAAGGACAGTTATAGATGACATGAATATACAAATTGGGTTCAAGAATCAATAGAATTTTTTAAATCATTGAATGAGTTCGGTACTGAAATGTGTAGCAGCCGTGAAAATATTTTAAATGCGGGAAATAAATTTCCTTAAAAATTTGTTTTACCATATTGCCGAGTGATGCTGGTGATAAATTTGTTTCAGTCCGTAAGACTCTGTGTTATATTAATTTGTTCTTAAGTTGAATTTCATATTCGATACTTGAATGGAAAAGTAAAATATATCAAGCAGAAAAAGCTGTAGAGGCCACAAAACACAATAAAGACTATATAATTTATTGCTCCTGTTTCAGAAGCAGTCTCGAGCTAATAAAATACTAGTGTGTAGAATGAGTCCAGTTCATGTTTGTGTGAAGCCAAATTGGTAAATGTAATCTGGTTGTTTTGCTTGTCAACAGAGTCACTGCCGCATGGATGATCTTAAACTTTCAAAACAATTGGTGATTCATTCAACTGAAATTAAGACACATCTTTACTACGGATAAAATTTTAAATCAGTTAAACATTTTTTTATAATTGTAAATAGAGTTACCTAAATTTTTGTGTTCTGATGACATCATTTTTATTATTGGAAATGTTTAGTTATGTGGCAAAGTGTGTATATAAGAAATTTTGGTTGTCATCAGTGATATACAGTACAAAATGTCCACAGAGATGAATGATGCTTGTAAGGAATTGAAATCAATAGCAGAAGCATATTCCAACCCGCACCTTATTTGTCCCTTATAAGCAATGGCAGTATTGTGCATAGTTCAGTAACATAGATGGCTTCAGTGGAACAACGTATTGCAGCAGCAGAGAGCTCAGCAGCAAGGGGGCGATAGCGTTGACTGCGTCAGTAAATCGACCGACTTTAGCTGACAGCCTCGCCGATTACTCTATGTGAGAGCCCGCCCAATTTTCCCTGTGTTTCTGAGAGTCCATTTAAAGGAAGCCTTAAACTTAAAACACAAGAAGCCTGCGCGTGTAAAGCGAGGCAGCTTACGTAGGACGAGATGTGTCCTAACAACACAAACGTTTCTGTATGTTTAAATATACGTTCTATAAACTATAATAACAGCGATAAATTCTAGCGAGATGCTGCTTTTTCTTCTTGAAGTGTGCATCACTTGATTCACAGGTATTGTAGCAAACATATAAACATTTCTTAAGCGAATATACTAGAAGAAATAAAACAACAAAACTGAACATTTTTTTACTCCACCTACGTCGTAGAAATCATTACATTTATTAAGTCCTGCAGATTCCGTTGCGCCTCACGTATCTCTGTTGTGTAAAATGCGATCAAGTTGCTAATTTCGATTTTTTCTCATAAATAATACATAAATGATCTTGGTACATGATTCAGTCACGATTGTTTGAGATCCAATTTGCATGGTAATAAAGAAAATTTTAGCGAAAGTTTTAAGGCAAAGTTTTGTTTTGATGATGAAACAAATTTGTGACAGCAAATGGATTATATATTTAAACGAAGTTGAAGATTAATAAGATTTCGTAATTCACGCCATTCTATCAATTTGATAATTTCCGTTTTATAAACCAAATCTTTTTGAGTGAACTAAGTGCAGGCACTCTTCAATTAGCAGTGAACATGTGCTGTGATTCCCTTATTACCATCACTTGCCCTTGCTAATGTGCTTCGTAATAGATATGCATGAAACTTCGTAATTAACAAAGGGTAGGCGTTAGATTGGAATTACAGAGGACTTTACGTAATAATATTTTATTTGTATCTGTTGAATCACTGTAATGTAATTTCAGAAAAAATGAACATCAGAGGAAATAGAAATGTTTAACTCTGAATAGCTATAGTGAATCTTTAATCAAACCGTGGAGCATTTTAAACCATTCGAATTGCTTAAAAAAGTTTCTTTGGATTTTTACAGGTGAAATAGGGTGCGTAATTAAATTGCACTCTCCACGATATTCCCTATATGGTTGTTACCTTTATAAACGTATGCCGAATTAGTTCTTACCACGCTCGTTTCCTTTGAAAAACTCGTTACCAGCCTTGATGAAATCTGGTCGAAGAGCCATGTTGAGTACTGGTGAAAGTAGTTAATTGAGTCTCAATAACCTTCATTTCAACATGAAATTTAATCCGATATGATATGTGATGAATTCTGAAACCGGTGCTTCTCGTATGGAATATATTTGATACTCGTTTTAATTGCATAAAATCGTTTTTATTGGGAGAAACCTTACATAATATTGCAAAGGTATAAGGTAACTTAAATATACAAAGATAGTAAGTAAGAGATTATGAACATTAGAATATTGAAGCCGAAAATACCATCGACAGGACGTTCGAAGCCATGACATTTACAAGGTAAAAGAGATCCATCTACTCACGATTGGGATAGATCCTGCAAGTAAAAAACTTAAAGATCGAACAAATGAACACTTCTAAACCTGTCTGTTATGACTACTGTAAATTTCAGATGATCAAAAAATATTTATTATCTTATTGTGACCTCAAATATTTATTCTCTGTATTTTAATAACGACAGAAAACTAATAGTACTGTTTGAGCGGCCCTCCGTTAAAATTCAAAATGTTATATGGGCATTAATGTTCCTATAGTATTGATGGTAAGTTTGATTCTATCACAACAATTCCATTGCTGTCATCATTCCATGATATACATAACTCCGGTCTATAAAACTTGTTAAGAATATAGTTAGAAGTATCGTCAAGTTCTGAGGAAAGAGCAAAATATCGTTTTTGTTCAGTATAAAGTCCAATTTTAGATGGAATGGAAATTGGATGTACAAGACCGAGAACTGGAGTCCTATCACAAGTGCTTTTTATTCCTCATTCATTGTTTTTTGGACTGAATTCATCAACTTTCCTGGATATTCTGCTGCAAATTGTCTCAAATCTCCTTAAGTAACATGCAAACTGCCAACATTATTTGCCAGCCCTTTCATTACTATGTTTCATACGCTAAATATATGGGAAATAGATCAAAGACTCTCACCTCGGAGCCTCGAATCAGCAATACACTTGCAAGAAGACTGTTACTCGGCATTCATTTGAGAAGTATGGCAATCACGAGAGCAAATTGAAAACCTTTGTCGTTCATTAACTATGGAGGTCGATTGCCAGGCGCCCGCAGCAAGCCCAGCTTAATTCTCGTGGTGGGGCAGTAGGTATGAAGCCCACTCCTGTAGTAGCGTCAAGACCACGTCCACTCTCACAAGTCCAGCAGAAAGCCCACTCCTGTATGCCACGCAGTGACAGCATGACCGCTGTCACTCTCACAAGTCCCGCAGGAAGCCCACTCCTGCATGCCACGCAGTATCAGCATGACCGCTGTCAATTTCACAAGTCTAGCAGTCCATATGTACGCCTTAATCTCCATCAAACTCTTAAACTATTAAAAGAATTTGACGATCAAATTCACTCCTGCCAGTCACGTAGTAGATATGAGGTTCCATTCCACTCGTGCAGATCACGCAAGAAATCAGGCCTAGTGTCCCGGCGTGGCGTCACGCAAGAAGTCTGAGGCTCGCGTTCACTCCAGCATGTCACGCAGGAGTCGGGGGCTCAAGGTCTACACCGCAGGCTCGCATAAAGCCTTTGTTTGGACGCGTTATAAAGCTTCAGTTTTAGTGACGTTATTTTAAAGCGCTAATTAGCAGCCCTCACGCGAGGGTCTCGGCCTGTCCTCGCGTTCCTTTAAAGCAAAAATGTCCGCTTGACAAGGTTGCTTCATAATTTGATTCTATTATTAAGCCTGCCTGCTTCGCAGCTCATTAATTCAGCTACGTGAATCAAGCCGGCAAAATTGAATGATCAACTTCACGTCTTGTTTGCAGACCAGCTCGCTGAACTGAGTAAACTGAGCGGGGGTCTTTGTCGGTTTTGAAATGTTTTTATTTGATTTTTTCATGCAAGAATCACTTTTCCATGGCTAACTAAACACTTACCTTGCCAACAATAACTTAGGCACACATAATCAAGTCGACCCTTTTTAGCGCATTTTCTTATTTATGGAAAAATGCACTATTGTGCTCGCCATGTCCGTCTGTCTGTCCGTCTGTCCGTCGGTCCGTCCGTCTGTCCGTGACCTCAAGTTTTCGTCGACGAGAAAATGCGCTATCTGTCACTCACTGCAGTGAGTACTGAGTTATATTTTTTAGCACTCTATTGCAGAACTTGTGACGTGCAAGTACGACTCCACGTTCAGTTTTCAGTTATAAAGGCCGTAACCGCTCATCATTCTTGAGTATGGGCTATATGAGTTAATGGAATAAATTATACTAGTTATTGCTATTAATTCGTGGAAACCCTATAATCAAACAAACAATTTTATTATCAGAAACGAGGCTAAACGCATGTAGTGAATAACTGAAATACCTCAACCACTTACGGAAACTGTTTCTGGGAGTTTTGCCCACAAATTTTTGAGTAAAGTAAACATAGCAAGTTGTTGAGGTAACCTCAACGAGTTAAATTAACAGCATGGTAATGAATAGCATCGATGAGTGTCATAACTATAAATTCGTTAGTAACCCAAATTAATTGGACAAATCTACATATATAATAAGAGGTAAAACAGGAGCGCAGCATCAAGTAATCGAAAAATCATTAAACCACAGAGCCGCGCTTTGTTACTCTAGGCATTGTCTATTATGTAAGTAATGATGTTAGATAAAAGCAAAGAAGATCAATATTTAACATCTTTGTTTGCTTCTGCTTAGGGGGGGGGGGCATACCCTCCAGAAAAACTTCCACATTTACCTACGAATCTTTCTGAAACTTCACACATATATGTAAAACCAAAATACAAGAACATTTTGTTCGTATGATTTTTTCGGAAAAATTAATAGCAAACGTGAAATTCATAGACAACGGACAAAAAAGGGTGCTGTAGAAATCTATTTCCTACTAGGGTTTCCAAGCTACAACATTGAGACGTATATCATTCGATGCGCAAAGACCATATCAATCGAGTAACGAAGCCCGATATTTGATTTATGCCTTAGTTTTTTACACTCATTTTTCCGTTTTCTCCTCATTTTCTTAAATTTTCCCCCCTCCCCCCATTTTGAATCCAAACTATGCGCAAATCTAAAAAAAAGGGCTTCGTTATTCGATAGGTACGGTCTTTACGAATCGAATGGTATATGTCTCATCGCTGTAGCTTCAAAACTCTCTAGGAGGAGATAGGTTTTCCGTGACAATAATTGTGAATGTTCAAGAGAGCGCGACAAAGTCCCGCCCGCATCGCAATAGGCACTCAATGTAGCAAGGATACGAAACTAAACGTTTCTGGAAGTAGATTCCACTCAAGGATGGTGGGAGCGACTACATGCGCACCTCCTCATACGACGCCAGGCGGATTACTAAGCTGCACCTCAAGCAAACACTGTATTTATAGTGCTGGGCAGCGAATTAGCTCCTATCTAATTTGCTAAAGAACTTCCCATCATGATCTGTCGTGAACGCATAAATCAACGTACAGAGATGGTAATGGTACCGTTGGATAGGGCAGAATGTCAGCTTTAAGATGAGACTAAACGGGTAACTGAAGAGAAACACAAGTAGACACTATATTTAAAGTGCTGAGCAGCTTATTAACTCCTATCTAATTTGTTAGTTAAAGAACTCCAACCGCCCCCCTTTCATGATCTGTCGTGAAAGCATAAATCAACGTACAGAGATGGCAATGGTACCGTTGGGTAGGGAAGAATGTCAGCTTTAAGATGAGACTAAAAACCGGAAAAGCCATATCTGGAAATTTTAGGGTATACCCCCCCCCCTTAAGTACGAGTATATATTTCACACATATTATTCACCGCTATTTGAAGTATTCAATAAATAGGCATGCTCGCAGAATCTTGGACGGTAAATAAAAATTTCTATCGCAATATGGAAGCGCGCGCACATCTCTCGAGTCACTAATCACATATTTTTCCACAAAGAAGCCATTTTTAATTGTTTATCGGATTTCCACGAGTTGTTTATATTATAAAAGCCGTTAAAAAATTGCCACAGTGCGATCAGCATGACATGAGCCCATTAGCCCGTCACGTATGGATTATATCAGTTGCCATTTATCGACTTCCCGTGATGCGACAGCAATCATTTCGAGAGGGACTATCGAGTTTCAATCAAGTTTGACGACCCGAGGAGCGTCAAGTTACGACCAGGAACACACGACGTTATACGCCCCGCCGTCATCTCGACATGCCAAACAGTCATCGAAGACTAAGCCCTGAACTCAATATGCGTATACATCGATGGGCATGCAGAAGGCACAAATTCGAATGTTGCACTTACGAGTATATTACCAAATGTGTACAAGAATCTTTGTTCAAAATTATTGTAAAATGCAGATATTTCGGCAAATAGTTATATTAACGAAAACACTTTGTCAATGTGTTTAATTGAGCTGTGTGTGGGAAGGAAGTGAAAGGAATGAATAGAGTCGGCAAATTGGAACGAGAAAAGCGGTTCAATCAAGCTCAAAGAGCTGATAATAGTTTTGAAAAAGCTTTTCTCACTTTCCGAAAATCACACATGTGATTTTATGATATTACAAAATTTACATGAATTTTGTTTAGAGGCGAAAAGGTTTATATTCTTATATATTAAAAGCTGATTATCCTCTATCATCCGAACGCATGCTCGTTTGGAACGAATTGTTCTTCTATATAATTGTTTTTCTATATAATTATTGATTAGATGGGGTGAATAGTCCTAACCAAGAGTAGAATTGTCCTACTATACAGAGTAGAAGAATATTACTACTCCAGGTTAAGAGAATTGTCCATCCTACTATATAGAGAACGAAAATTGTCTTACTTCAAAGGAGAATATTTATCTACTCTGGAGTTGGACACTCCTAAATTATCTTATTCCACTATAGGAGAATGATTTCATGAAGAGCCAGAATAAGTTACATTTAGTCGTGAGATTTCCTTGCATGCACGTTGTATACGTTCTCAGTTTTATCGTACCAGTTGAGCAAAATTTTATTATCGTCTTCAATGTTTCAAAGGACATGAATATGTGAATAAAAACCGAGCGAACTAGGCATTTATCAATAATTAGACTTCCTTCGCCCTCTTTACGGTTAATTAAATGAAGCAAGGAATTAACGCAGATTTTTTTTTTTTTGCAGCGTTGCTCGCGATGAGTGGAAACATCGCGTACATGAAGAAATGGTCCCTAATTGGAACAGAGAGCCCTTTATTGCAGAATATTGGCAACATGAATCCCCAAATTAAAGTTGGAGATCAGATAATCATTAGGTATGATAAATAACACCTAAAGCCTTACTACCCACTACTAACCTAAAGCCTTAACACCTACTACTAACCAAAAGCCTTAACACCTACTACTAACCTAAAGCCTTAACACCTACCTTACATAACAGAACAGCTTGTATAGACAAACTCTAGGTGAGATTATCGCTGACACGAAATTTATCAGCAGTACAGAATGATAGCAAAAAAATTGTTGAAAGTCATTAACTCCGATTTAAAACTTCGGATTTTTTCAGTTTATCCGCACTTGAGCAAAGTTCAACGTAAATTTGTCTGTAATCTTGTATGTATAAGCTGCTAACTCAGAATTCGTTGGCCCAAAAATGTTCAACCAAAAAAACTGTTAAAGTTTTCTACAACTTGATAATTTTAGTGTAAGGTTAAGATTTAAAAAAATTAAATCACTCTGACCATTATTATTTTACATTAAATAGTCCAATTAGTTCGGAAGCAAAAATAGCAATCCGCGATGTCGAAAATCATCCTCAAGAAAAAAAAAATCTCGCGTATCGCAAGGGATTTTTATTCCCCCATTTTTTGCTGCATCCGTTGCATCTATGGAAAAGTATATGAAATTGATATTGAAAATTTTCGAGTAACTTATTCATGATTTGCACCAATAAAATTAACAAATAGCTTTCGAATTTTTCACGTTCATACAATAAATGCACACCAAGTGGAATTTGGAGCAAAATAGCGAACTAAAATTCACAAAGAATACCCCCTATCGACATTGCTTCTCTAACACGACAAATTCATTCAGCACTTATCGGTAATATTGTTTAAAAATGCTCTTCTCTTAAGTATATCGACCAAATTTCTATTAACGTTGAAATTTACCTACACGCTCATATAACGTGCGAATATTATGAAAAATATTCCTTGCAAGCGAGGGCCCTTTTTTGGTTTATGCTCCTAATAGGATTCGAATTTCGACAGCATGTCTCTCGTTCACTAAAGCTTACCTTGAACATATTTTGTTCGTGGAGGCTTCATGAAGGATATTTTGTCCTTTGCTGCCTTGCATGACATGTTAACCAAGCTTGAATGATTGAATGAACATTCAGGCGAGTTCTGACACCGGGGAATGTTCAGTTCGTCGAAAGAAAGTCTGTCCTTAAACACTTCTTTAACTGAAGGCTAGACAGACAAATTATAGGTTTGTAATTTGGAAAAGCTAACGTTTCAACAAATAAAATCCGAATGAAAGACGTGCACACTATTAATATATTAAATAGCTGAATGTATGATTCAGCACAATATAATGTATCTCCAAATTCATGAATATTCTTCTGGCTATGTCATTATTAACCCGCACTGACCACCAGTCCAGTCTCGCACGACTGTCATACTACATCATGATCTATGGGTGAAGCGATCCTCGTAAGACTCTAATACGACCTCGTGTTTTTTTGGTGACCAATCTTACAATCCAAATCCATCGATTATAATTATAAATCGCCGATCCAAGTGGTAGAATGAGTCTAAACGCAACGTACGATAGCCACTTTAATTGGATCGGAGTTTTGCCTCGTCAGCAAAATATTTCTCAAACTTCAGGTTTCCTCTTGACTCCCGTGTTTCAAATCGCCGCCCTAGACGCGCTCCTGCTGGGCCAAAGCACATAATTTAGTGACCCACTGCCAAATATCGGAAGAACTTTCATACTACCTCTCTCGAGGCTAACTTATTCTCTTCGCAGTCAAAACTAAACTATGGGACGGTTCAAACGAGTTGTAAAAGCGTGACTGGCAATCGAAGCATATTTTTGGCGTGCAGCTCCCAATCCTGGAATTAACTTTTTTTCTAACTCAGATTTGGTTCTGATCTCACGTGCGGCCATTGAAGTATGCGGATCTGAATGTGCCAAATTCCCGGCGTTACACGACATTAGGCTGAGGTCACAAAAAAATTCACGATGGGCACGTCTAGTAAACCTCGGAAATTTTACGATAGTTGCTTGCAGGCTTCGGAGGATCGTAGCGACGTGATTATTGCGCATTCTAAACAATCCTGACCAACTTTTACATTCCTGATGTCTCCATATCAGGCCGCTACTGAACTCAAACTATTCTTTAATAGGAGCTAGTGAGTGAGAGGTATCACCAGGGCCAGTTCTGCTGATGCACATCAATGAGACAAATATGCACTATATACAACTGCGCGCACCGAGCTTCAGTGCCTTTCCAGGCTGCAGTCTTAATGAACAGCCTTTTAATATATTATTTTTATCATTATTATTATTGTTAGAGTGAGCAACGGCGGTGATCAACAAAGAGTAATCCATCAACAGCAATGATATCCGTCAATAGAAACCTTTCTGAATTACCTCGATGCCTTTCGCTGTATATTTCACATTTTTTTGCACATACGGACGTGTTGCATGAGCGTAAGTGAATCGTGTGTTCTGTATTAGAATTTGGAAGCCCTAATATATGTGATTTCGATACCGTCTACTGTATATTTTTAATGTTTTTGCCTATCGGACGTGTTGCATGTGTAAGCACATTTATATGAGTGTAAATGAATCGTGTGTTCGGGATTAGAATTTGGAAGCACTAATATCGGTGATGTTCCGCCGTTGAAATGTTAGTAATTACGTGCACGAAAAGTGATGATGAACTGGGCTATCGGTGATGCCGGCCAGCCACTGATGTAAAAATCGTGTAATGCGCCGCCGTTGTTGTCTTTACTGCGAAATATTTTTATTCCACTCTATCAATGTTACCCACATCATAAATGGAGGTATCGTAAACCTGTGAATCGTCGATGAGATGATAAAAAAATTATCCGCAATAACAAACATTGATAAGCGAGAAGCTGAAAGTAATCCCACAACAATTTTACGGTGGTGACTTTTTTATTTTAATTTCGTAAGAATGTCAATTCGAAAATGATGTGTCTCAGAAAGTAATAAGCAGGGAAAACACAATTCTTAAGGCTAAATATATGTAGGGCAGTATATTTTTTCAATTTATATACTTATAAACGAAGCGCGATAGTTATACTACTATTTTTTTACAATTTTTAAGACGTATTTGGGGATTAAAACTGAAAAAAACACTGCACAAATCTAAGCCCGCCAACCTTTAAGCCTGTAAAAGGCATTTCAGTGAGTTACTTATTTGAAGCTGTTGCTCATAGATAAATCTATCAATAGATCCTAAGTTTTCATTATCTCCTGAAATTGTGTTTTTTCCATCACTCGATAACTGTTTGCCACAAAATATTAAGCTTCTCATACACGACATTGCTAAGACGTCGACTGGCGTTGACCCCGCATCGTTTTCGTCGACTGGCCAACGTTCCTCCACCATCCACGCAACCTCTGGACCTTTTCAACTTCTCGGCCGCCAATAACCTGCCTTAAATTGAACGACGCGCGCCAGCAAATTAAGAAAACAACGGAGTTTGATGAAGCCACTCTACGAGCCACACTCTTGGGGAGCCTCGCTTATTTTGCTTCAATGAAGCTTCAAGGAGCCGTTGATCGGATGGGCTTTGTGTAGCGCAAGGCTTCTCAGCGTCCAGACTTTCTTCATGCCTCCATCATGTTCAAGTGAGCCATTATTGTGGACACTCAGTGTTCACGACGTGAAAAAAAACACAGAAACAACGTGGTTTTATGGGCCGTGATGATTGAAACTAAACAAAAGACTTAATAGAAATAAATGGGATGTAAACAGCGTTGTAAAAGCGATACCAGTCTCTTAATTCTAGGACACTTTTTTCCCACAGAAGCAAGAGAAAGCCCCCAAATAATTTGATGCATAGCATAGCATGAATCGACGCAGATGATTAGGCCGCAGGGTTCTTTTCTTAATTTGAAGTTATTACAGATCTTAAATGTATCATGAGGCTACAGACGAGTGATTTCAACCCAAACCTCAGCCTTCTGTCTACTGACGGAACACCAGTTGCCAGGCCTTAAAGGACGTAGACCAATGACGACGCTTAATGCATCCATAGACAAAGGATAAAATTAAACATGAAAAAACCAATTAAATAATTTCACAATTTCATTTTTGAATGCAAAGATAAATAATTATGCGAAAAAATCCACAATAGATTAACAAGATATATCAGTGATATATATCATTAAAAAGCCGTTTCCAGCCGTTTTTACGGAGACTTCGTGTATTCCTAACAATATGCACTTAATTTCCATACTTATATACTTATATCAGCCATCTTGCGAGAATATTGTGGTAGCGTCATGAAGCGCTTGGCATATATTTTGAGTTAGAGGATTGCGCCCTTATATTCTAATTTCCGCTTGTGTATTGACAATTGTTTTTAGATTTTATTTATTATAAAGCTTACAAACCGAATATTTATTGTGTTACCAATGAACAACAGAATAATGAGTAATTTTGAATTATTTTAAATTACTGTCATCCAATACAATCATTCAAGGTAAAGGATGATTAAAATGGAATTTATATACCGAAAAATATGAAAAAGTAAGCAAGCTTTCCAATAGAAATTCAATATTAGCCGAGTGTCGTGTTGTGAGAATAAGGGGGAAATGCTAGGTCATGATCAATGTTCATTAAATTATTGTCATACATGAGAAGAATCGCAAGTGCATGTTCGTTAAAAGGAGTCTGTGACGTAATTAACCTGACCATCGAAACCATTAGGCAGATCCTCTTTGGCTTGGGCCAATCTCCCAAACGACCCCAGCTTTAATGGCGAGGTAGTTTATGTGCCAGTGTTTTCATTTAATTTCCGCCCTGTTGTACGGACTGTGTTAGCAGAGCTGTATTTTTGGACGTGTGAAGAGTCTTTGTCTGAGCCGAGCGTGGAGTTATACATGTCTTGCTACAATTATTAATAAGTCAGATCAGTAATGAACACACGTTACCGTGCAAGGTAATCGTAAAAAAACATAAGTATGGATGTTTGTAAATTGCTAGCGATATTGAAATTAATATATTTAGTGTGATATAATGTGCAAATGATATTTATTATAGCCCCAGATGGGCTATTAAAAATGCAAGTATTCGTAGCACTTAAAAGCGAATATATAGGCACGAAAATTTAGCGTGAAGGACTCATTTGGACAAATTTTCGACAAGCTTGATCAATATAGTTTTACGTTGCTCTGTGGTTCCATTACAATCATTAGTGAATTAGTCACCTCGATAATTTTTGCGACTATTTACACCTATGATATATGGTGGATGCACTCAGATTGAGTTTGCCCCCTAATTTTATCCATGAACAAAATTTTTCAAAGCATGACGTAATTTTGAGTGATTAATACTAATAGTGAGTGTTGGTATAATTGCTGTGATATAATACGACAGATTTTTGATTGTCAACAAATTACACCTCAAAAGTAGGGTAGAACGAGAGAAATATTGTGCGAGATTGTATTGTTAAATTGTTGGATGAGAAATATGTGCTTGGAAATGCTGATAATATTTAGCAGAGGTGAATCACTCAAAGATGCATCAAGTCTACCGTGAACGCCGCGCGCAGGTATTGCTGGCCTCTTATGAGTTTGCTGGATAGTAGCGACAACGACGTATGAAATTTTATTTTCTTGTCAATCACTGAAAAGTTTGCTGGAATACGTGGCTCGAGAAATAGGAAGAGTAGGCTGGAAGAGATAGGGGTCGGTTGATTACTGATCGAGAGGCTGCTTCATTGATGCTCGCATGTAAAGGCTAGGCTGGCTGTTCGATGCTCTAGAATTTTCTAGGGTAATTGCTGGGATTGCCTCACATCAAAAGCCTTTCTTCAGTGCTTTAAGTCAGGAACAGGGCGTAAAGATGACCTCTACGGTAGCATTAATTTGGCGGTCACCATTCTTTTCCAGTAACCCATAACGTTCGATATGACGCGTCGCAGGATGATTAACATTTACGTTTATCCACATTTATTCACCATACCGCAAACGACTTCTGAAAACAAAATAAAAGAATAAATGTAAAACAAGAATGAAGAACTAGTGATTCAACTTTACAATAATTCAAAATAATCATTAAAATTTCCAATTAATAGATCCTTACCAAACCGTTCGGGCACTATGCCATCGCACGAGTCGTAAGCCACGAATAACACAAAATGTTCTTTTCATCCGAACTTGCCTACTTCTTTAGAGTAATTTTCATTAAACAGTACTGAATAAAGACGAAATGAAATATGCGCTTGCAGGGCGCTCCTTAGTTGACAGTTTAACCCATGATCTCATTCCGTAAACGTGGCCATGCGGAACACGAGTTTCAATGAAATAAACTCGATGGAAATGCATTTCTTATACTATACTAACAAATTCAGTGTCGGATGATCTGGCTCATACTACCATGTTCTTAGCGTACGGTTTATCGAAATTTAAGATATGAACAATCCTCGTGTTTTTTTTTTATCTGAACGAACTTCATTAATGGCGCAGGGACCCCGAAAGAATTTCGAAGAAACACTTAGATTCAGATCCGCATTCAGATTTTGATTTTGACTTTACGTCCTTGTCCTCGTTGTTTGTGGTGAGTGAATTGGTTATGATGTGAAAAGAGTGCGCTGGTGATTGAATTGACTAGGTGTGTTATTGATGTGATTTATATTATTATATTGAGCTGTTTGTATGCAGGTAATGTTGAAATTATATGTGTGAAAAGGGACTGTTGCGGCATGATTGTCCCTGATGTGCTGGTTTAGAATAAATGTATTATTCCGTATGCTTTACCAATAATACTCTGAACTCCGTATAGGCTGGGTAGATATGGCTGAGTAGATCGTACACAGAATCTTGATTACGTTAATCTCGTAGAAGCTTAACAATTCCCGAAGCATGAAGCTACCTAAGAGATTCATGGCGACTTTCTTTACGACACAGATTGATCTAAATACGTAAATTTATTGCTCTTACAGCGCTTCAGAGCACCCATTACCCGTTCACTCATCTTTTTTAAAGCGTTAATATGCAGCAGTGAGCGCAATAAGTTGCACAATTAGCATTTATTACTTCGCGTTGGCGCAGCCATTATGCCGGGAGCTTTATTCCCAAATTAAAGGATACGACCAGCCTGGGGATTGCGATGCTAAAGCAACTTGATGGGAAAAAATGCAAGGCGAAGCATAACACCTTGCCGGGTTTATAACTAAAGAAGATGTGCTGCGTTCATCGCAGCAAAGCTTGATTAGTACTTTTAATTAATCGCTTCCTACAAACACTGGCAATGAGGTCCACTGAGGCTGGGATATTGCGTGCAATTCAGGGTGTGTAGACCAGTATGGCTGAGACCGTGCGTGTATTACAAGGTGTGTGGACCACTAAAGCTGGGTTAGTTTGTATAATACAAGGTGTGTGGACCACTAAAGCTGGGATCGTTTGTATAATAAAAGGTGTGTGGTCCAGTGAGGCGAGAGACATATTTGTAGAACAATGTTCGTAAGTCTTAATTATTACGCTCTTCTTGCAAACCACAACAAGAATTGTCCCCTTTCGTTCTACTCAGTTTACACCGAGGAAGCACAGTAACTAAATAAAACTAGGAAGGAATGAATATCACTAAGAAAACATCATAGTCGCAGTTAGCATGAATTTGCGTTTTCGATTCCATGTATGTTTCATAATTTTCGACTCCGAAAATTAGTCTCTTCGACTCAGTTCACTTCACTCACGGTTACAACATTGGTTTCTAGGCCTACTGGCCTAAGTACCGACGCCAGCTTTAACCTGAGGAACCCAGCAATTAGGTTTGTCTGCTTAATCTTTTGATCTTTAATTAATGATTATTTGGTCCATTCGTCGGTACTTCAACTTCTTGATAGTACGCTTTTCTTATATTTTACATAAATTCTTTATCATTGTTTTCCAGAAACCGAATGGCGGAGTAGTTTCTTACCCTTTCATTGTGGAGCGCTTGAGGATATAAGTTTTGGAAATAGCAAAATTGTATAAAGTTCTTTGCAAACAGTGCATTATTTTCTTTATAATCCACTCGTGAATCAATATAATATTGCCTGCGTACGTAACACGGATAAACGTTGATCGTTACAAAGGGTCACCCGGACGAGTTGGCACATACGGTTCTTAAGAAATAATTAATGAAACCCATCGTCAGAAGACAGAAACATTTATTTACTTTGTCTCAAGAGAATACAACAACAAAATTTTGTGAAAAATTTGTTCGTTCGCAAAGAGTGTAAAAAGGAGTCTAGCTAAGGAGCAAAATTTAATTTATAAAGCTCAATTGACATTGTTAAGCCTATTCCGTATTTCACTTCTATTGCTCGTGGTCGTAAAGCAACGAACATATTGGTGAAGTCCGGCTTGTAAAGCCTGTGTAGGATCTGGAGGTCATTATTAGGGGATTTGAGCTTCATCGCTATGTCTAAGCAATGACTTCCAATGATGATCGCATTTGGCCGTATAGTCTCCAATATATTTTTACTGATTTCTCGTGGTCTTAACATAACATAGTGATGTCAGCGCTGATGTGTAGGCCTGATGTGGCCTGTCGCCGATTCTTTTCCTTTTCGTGTATTGTTCACAGAAGATCTCTTGGTTGTATAGAGGTAACAATATTTCGTCAGTGATTTTTTAAAATACATATTTAAACTGTTCTGTTTCTGTAGCTTTTTTCTGTTTCGGCATTCATTTTAATTTTTTGTATAACATCGCCCGCTGTGATAGTAATTACAACAAATTTTACAAATAATTTAAGTTAACGCTGTTTTTTTCAACTAAATCTTGATTCAACTTTACGATAGATTGAAATCAAGCTTGAATCCGTTGATGTTACAGATATCAAACATTAAGAATGCTCAAAACCAACATGAATTATCCCTCTTTTCCAGTATTCTCAAGAGTCTACTTTAAATTTGCGTTCAGTCTCTTTTCCTGGGGCTCGATGGAGCGCGGCCACAGCTTGGCGAGCATTGCACGAGTTTCCGAAAGTTCCGGCATCATAAATAATTTATGGCAGACCAGTAAATCTGTGCGCAAAGTCGGCCTAATGCCAAAACGCCTGACTCAAAATTCAAGAAACCAAAACACGACTTTGGTGCAGCATGACAGACGATAACTTGAGTGTCTAAACAAAACGACAGAGAAGAGGATGCGTGTATGAAATATTATGGGGCTTTTAGCATTTCTGATCAAAATAAATACTGTCGTATACAAATTTTTGCTCCTGAAGTCGCGGGATCGTAATTCTTTTGAACGAACTGTTGGATTGATGGCACACATTTTAAAATATGTGAATGTTCGTGCATGTGGATTAAATCACTGTAATGTATATCTATTCTAGCATATATGAGTGATTTAAAATTCGAATTACGAACCGTTGTCAATGGCATTTTTACCGATTTTTTCCGGCTAAAAAAGTAAAACAAGTCAATCATTCAGGAATTATGAGCGCTGTTGATTAAACAGAAATAATTCTTTATTACGTTTATGGTTTTGAAAATTTGCAGCATTAATAACCTTACGTTACCATGTATAAATTTCTTGAATTTGCCATGAAGTAGTATTATTTAAAGGACCATAAATTTTCGGATTATGTAATATTTTTCCCCTTTTTTCGTACAGTCAAAACTCGTATCATTTTAACGAGATATTTTTCAACGTCTACTCATTATTATGGTCCATGTTAGCTAGCTAATATAATATTAGCTGATATAAATCCAGTACAAAATTAAACTCTAATTTATGTATTTTATATACTTTCATGTAATGTTAATGCCTGCAATCTAACTTTTATGTTTTAAAGTTATTTTCTTGAAGGCAATTTCGTACGAAGGATGCAAAAGAGTTAATTCATTTTATTGCGTTGTGAAATGTCTTCATTTATAACGCGAACAAAAGTGAGTTCATGTTTTAAGTGTCAATAGTACTTCAATTATATAGCTTATATATTCCGATACAACATAACAGTTAGTGCTTGAAAGAGTTATTTCCGAGGCTGAATGCATTATCAAAAAATACATTTATGAACACAACGAGACCTTAATATTGCGGGGCAAATCGAGAGTAATTTCTTCAACCTTCCATAATTTGTTCGCAAGATCTTTGTCAAGTCTTTAATCAACTTCGACAAGGTAGTCCATATTTTTAAACTGCGAACGAAATTAAATAGTTTCGAAATAAAAAATCCATAAAAGGATTTTTAAATCCATAATTAAATAAAATAAAATAAAATTAAATAATTTAAATACATAAATCCATGCGATGACGGATAAACAACAACACCAAAAGCAAAAAAATATATATAAGGACGTGAAAAAAATTCCGTCCACACATTATTTTATCGCGCCTTAAAAGCTTTAGAAGACATCTAGGTGTGTCGGCTGCCTATCTGCCACCTGGGAACTTCAGCCGTTCTCTGAGCTGCTCTCTCATGTCTCAGAATTTACGACAAATCGACGAACTTTTACGGGGGCTCTAAAATCCAAGCAAATGCGTCCATTTCCACTTTATGATCTCATCTCCCCGTGGTATCAAATTCCACATGAGGCTCTCTGATAAAGCTGTTTATCTTATCTCCTGGTTTGTTGAGATATGCATCACTGACAGCAGAGATTTCAGCAGCCGTGGCTACACGTCTCTGTGTTGACTGTTGTTGATGATCGCTTGAGCTTCCGAGTGGATATCGATCAACTTCAAGATCCAACGATATGAATGTGTGTGTGTCGCTCATACACAGAACAAAGTTATTCCTACGTTAGGCATGGATATGTGAATGAACGGTGTCAAAAGCTGTGATTTAAATTTAACAACTTTCTCTGTGTAGCGACATCTAGAATGTATTAGGTAGCATGTCGATTTTTATTGAGAAGTAAGCCTTTCTGAATCTTAAACGAAAAAATGTGTTTGTTGATGTCATAACAGTTATAATGTCTAATTGGTATTTTCTGTTTCATTCGGCACAGTTCATCGAGATTAACACAATTGAATAAATCCTTGATTGTTGAGGAATGTGTAGAAAATTAGGCTAAATTATTCAGTTCAGATTGATGCTTGAAATTAAGTAATTAATTACATGGGCCCCAGAAGAAAGTATCAGAGGCAAAAAAATATTTGGGGATTTGTGCTGCATGCCTTGAGGTATCACAGCACATTTTGCTCGCCATGTCCGTCTGTCTGTCTGTCTGTCCGTCTGTTCGTCCGTGACCTGAGTTATATTTTTTTAGGCGAGATCTCGTTGTCCATTTCTTATGATTTTTTCCATTAATTTACCTAAATCCAAAAATTGGTGGTATAAATCAAACGCGACCTAAGTGACAATGCGCCGTTAATAAGTTAGTGTTCCGGTAAAAAGTTGAAAAAAGGCGAAAAATTGGTGTGAAGATAGAAAGTGTGCATGCGTATATAAAATTTGGTATGAAGGTAAAAAGTTGGTGTAAAGGTTAAAGGTTTGATATGCGTAGGTAATAATTGACGTGAAGGCTAAAGGTTATTATGCATAGCTAAAAGTTGTTGTGGAGGTTCAAGATTGGTATGCGTAGGTAATAATTGGCGTGAAAGTTAAAGGGAGGTATGCGTAGGCAAAAATTGTCGTGAAGGTTAAAGGTTGGTATGCGTAGGTAAAAATTGGCGTTAAAGTTAAAGGTAGGTATGCGTAGGTAAAAATTGTCGTGCAGGTTAAAGGTTGGTATGCGTAGGTAAAAATTGGCGTAAAGGTTAAAGGTTGGTATGCGCAGATACAAGTAGGTGTGAATGTTAAAGATTGGTATGCGCAAGTAGAAAGTTGGCGTGAAGGTTAATGGTTGGTACCCACATAGTCACCGGAGAATATTAAATATTCCAGGGGCTATAAGAATAGAGAAAATATAGTAACATAATATATATACTCGGAGATTCAAAAGACCTGTTAAAGTTTCCGTGAATCGAAATTCCATAATCTAAGCGGTTTCTTTATAATCATAATTTTCCAACTGAAGTGAATAAAAAAACGTTTAGGCAGTCATTGAATTCAAGTTTACGAACAAGATTTGATTTCTTAATTCCCGAACAATTTTCCAACAGAACTGCCAACTTTCAAAAATATAAAATAGAACATAAACGATTTATTACCAGTTAATTGGGCGCATTTGAAAATATTTTAGCTGCGAAAACTGCTTATATCAGTGTGCTGGAGAGAGTTTCAGCGAATGTATATGTATATTTTACCACATCATTTCGTTGAATGACGTACCTGGACAATACAGGTCCTCTTCACATGCATCATAGGAGCATTTCTACCTGCTTCCAGCCAATCAGGCCAATACTACCTGCTTCCAGCCAATACTACCTGCTTCCAGCCAATAATACCTGCTTCCAGCCAAATCAGGCCAATACTACCTGCTTCCAGCCAATACTACCTGCTTCCAGCCAATACTACCTGCTTCCAGCCAATACTACCTGCTTCCAGCCAATCAGGTCTAATACTACCTGCTTCCAGCAAATACTACCTGCTTCCAGCCAATCAGGCTCAATACTACCTGCTTCCAGCCAATCAGGCCCAATACTATCTGCTTCCAGCCAATCAGGCCCAATACTATCTGCTTCCAGCCAATCAGGCTCAATGCTACCTGCTTCTAGCCAATCAGGTTCGATACTAACAGCTTCGAGTTAGTAAAAGCAACGAATTGAACCTTATTTGAGTCAATTAATTAATTTTTTTCCATGTGCACCAAAATTTCAAGTCATGCTGCTTCCTTCCACTCAAAATCTAAACCACAGAAAAATGCTCTCATGTTCCCAAATCTCGTTTTTCTACATCAGCCGCACACGGAACATTATAACTCGCTGTACGGGACTGCTCAACAGCGACGTCCAATATCGTGGTACCATCAGTGGGATCCTGAGCTCATATGTAACTCGGAAGATGATGGCAGCGTTTAAGACAATAATTACAATCTGTTCTTAACTGGTGTTGATCTTCTGTTGGACCCGCCGTTATTCTTGCATCGTAACGGTCTAATGCTTTTGACCCTCAGGATAAATTTGAAGCTCAGCCACTGCTGCTTAATTGGAGCATGTGTCTCCCGGTAAGTTGCTTCCAGTTACAACAATATTCCGCTGAAATGTTTTTGTCATTACACTGGATACCTGGGTTTAGTTTTTAAAGTTTACTGTGGAAAATAATGGTGAAATTTCGTGCTTAATTATGTTCAGCGTTTGCCTTGAACTTGAAATTCTTTTTAAGTAAAAAAAAAAATTAAACTAAATGTAATTTTTCAAATTCACAGCAATATTTCATGCCCTTCACACTCCAAAGCAATCAATTTTGAAAACACAAGGAATCAAAATGCAAGGTTGGATCCATTTGACATTTTGCTTGCATGATGCCGGCGTGCAGCGAAGCCGCAAATCCAATCAATCTCGATTGCATTCAGACGTCTCCTCAGCATCACTGCATTAAAGAAATGCTTTTCTAGGCAGGACGCTAAGTCTAGTCAATCGGCTGCTTTTGATTTCGGCAATTCAGATTTTACCTGAGCGAGTAAAAAGTTATAAACTTACCAGAGTAAAACAAGAACAGGCAGTTCCCAGCAAGAGCTCTGGTTTAACGCAAACATTTTTGAACACGGCATAAAAAGACTGAGCTTTCTTCAATGTATGTCAAAAATTCAAGACGGTTTGCCGCCGATTCCAGGCCTTGTACCACCATTGGCGTGTCACTGTAAATAGCGCTTGGCTTTTTGGTACTAATTCTTCTTTGGCGTCACAGGAGGACCATGCTCGACCACTAGTGATTTACTAGTTACAAAGTAAATAAATAATTACAATTGTAGATTTTTACTTTTTCCCAGCTGGCAGTAACAACAGCAGTGGGAACAGCAACATCAACAAGAGCATTAACTTTAACAGCAATATCAGCAACAGTCGCAGTAGAGTGCAGCTAAACACCAGCAGCGGCGTCGCAGAATGCGAAACAATTTCTCGTCTCAACAGCAACAGAAAACAAAACGACGTCACCTGACGAGCAGCGAGCGGCTGACGTATCGTGGTTAATTGACAGCATTTTCAAAAAATATACAATTAATTCTCAGAAGCAAGCAATAATTTTTGAAAAAGATGAACATGAGTTTTCAGCTAAATATTTATTATCTTGCGTATTATGCCGGGACAAATTCAATGGCTAAGTAAAAAATGTAAGACTTAAATATCCCTAGGCAATAAAGCTAGACTGATCAGTTTAGAAGATAAATGTTGACGACATTTATAGATAAACTGAGATAAATAAATAAATAATGAACATTGAAAATTTTCATTTATTCATGAAATGGATAAACATTGTGATAACTGAGAAGCATAGTTTATACAAATGATGTCCTATAAATGCGTTCTCTCTTCCAGATCTTCTTTCAAACATGTTAACGCAAAATTTTTTGCGACGCAACTTGAATTATTGTAACTAAATCCTCAATTTAGAATTTTAATATCTTCAGATATTAACTTTTCCAGCTTCTCTGATAATGCAATCTAAACATAAATTTAGGACTATTATAAATTAACTAATTAACAAGGGTATGGTAGGCAACGTACTATGAAAATGACGATAAAGCACGAATGAATTTATAAAGTTTGAGGTGAAAGACTTTTATTGCATATAATCTGAAGGGTATATATTGTGAAACTATTTTAAATATCCTGAAGTCAGTTTATTCTTTCCTTGGCAGTGATTGTAATAATAATGATACCGTGGCTGGAAGGGAAATCGGATAATTTTTTCTTTCATTAATGAGCCATCTTCGAACTAGCTGAAACAAACTAAAATCAATAATATTTTCTTTCAATATGTTGGGGGAGAGCACATTTCCGCCCCAATTTTCTAATATTACTTTAGTACTTAATTACTGATTTACTTCTAATTCTATTGAATAACAGAATTTTGACGCTTGAAAAATATCAAACTTTATATGTTATATCTTTTCATACTGATTCAATTAAAAAAAACTTGCTATCTCGTCTTAACTTCTCGTTGGAATGACAAGTCGAAATGATATGGTTTTCTTGTTGGCCTTTTATGAGAAGGTGCGTCGTAAATAAGATATTATTGCAATCTAAAGTTGAAATTGTAAGCTAGAATGTGAGTTCTTGAAAACTAATCTGGTCACAAGTTGGGCAAGAGTGAGACCCAAGTTCGAACAGGATTATCGGATAAACTTGGCAGCTTTATCGACTCCTCGGAGCACTTTCCTATACGACCGTGGCACTGCAGCTCCAACGAGTAGTTGAAGAAAATGTCTGAACGAAAGTTGTGTGGAGGAACTGTCTTGGATATGATGAACCTTGATTTGAACATCTTACTTCCTATGTCTATATTGTACAGATCTTTGAGTGAATACTGTCTGTGTTTTATATTTTCGGTGAGTAATTTCCCGTCACCAACACAAATATATGTCAATATTTGATTTTTCATTAATAGTTAAATGAGTATTTTTTGTCAACGTTACGGATGAAGGAATTCAATGAATAAACGAAGAAATTTACTTCCATGATTTTTTATAATTTAGTTGAGTGAATATACTGGATCTGCATTGTCCGGGACTATTTAAACAACGTGCATGATTTCTAGAAAACATCTTTGTTTGTATTTCATTTGCGGCTGCTTTTAAAGGTTTTTTCGCAATTTTATGATGACATTGTTGAAACAATACAGAATTCTTTCCAAGACTTCATGTGGATTAAGTTAAAATAAACTTTCGTTTCCTGAAATTATGTGAAGGTCTTTTTTAAAAAATCTGAAGGTCACAATACTGCATATTAACGTTCTCCCCCAAGTTCACGATTCAGGACCTAATTATTGTCACTTCTCAGTGCTGCAACGAAGTTTCCGTTATCAATACCCTAACGTCGTTGCCACGCAACATTTTCGTGCCTTGTTTTACACTCCAATCTCATGCGTTCCGAATTAGATTCCATTCCACTGATAATATTTCCCTTGGAACACCGATTAAGCCCCACGTAGCGGCCAGAGAAGCATTTCATAGAAATCGCGTTAATTGTATTCCGAAAGTAATTTCAATTTTCGACGTTTTCAATGGAGCAATTTGAATTTGTTGATTAATGGAGTAATATATATTGAAAAAGAGGATTGTTTCCTAAAACCTTATAGGTTGTTGATTTGCATAGATGGATAAAAGTTAATATTTTAGTCGATGGCATAAACGGAAGATACGAGTTCCATGAGATCGAAGTTTAGTATCGATGCTGCGATTTCAAGGGTCACTATAACGGAGATTACATCTGATATATAGCTTGTTTTATGACACTAGTTCAACGTTCAAATTGGCTATATCGCAAAAAATTTCGGTCGAATTTTAAACGTTGATTCGAAGGTCAATATGTAATAATTTGAAAGCGACGTTGATCATCGGTGCAAATTAAAAGCAAATATTACTTTGATATATACCCATTCACATTATATATATTCTGATATTTCTTTAGTGATAGTAAAGATTCATCCGATATTCATTCAAAAACTGAATGAGCTTAACAATGGAATGCTGTGTCGAAATCTGCTTCGGCTATGATTCATGGAGCTAATGCTTTTCGTGGTAGTTTACTTCCGTCAAAAATTCAATTTCACATCTTACGCTGCTGGATATAATTTGCAAATTTCTTGTTTGCGTTTTGTAAGATAAACTAAACTTGTGAGGCAAGGCCCGAGTTTATGCCCGGCCATAATATACATTCGTTCCAAATTCCACTCTACTAATAATGTGACCATATGCCCCTACAATATGCCCCACGTAGCTGCTGCAAATGCATTTCATTATAGTCGCGTCTGAAGCGACAGCCGTGGCCATAATTTGATTGGCCTCCAATAGGCGGCAGGGATTCGTGCGAGGAATCTTGGCCGATGGTCCAACGATAACCAAACCCACCGGTCAACCCTTCCAAGAATTTCCATCAACAGGACGATATGTTCGAACACTCTGCCAGGAAACAAGTAATACAAGTACAGTGGGGGTCCTTTAGGAGTTCCTAAAGGCTCCTTTAGAACTCCTACAATAGTTCCTCAGGAGTCCAACATAAGATCTATCGGCATCCTGCAACAGCTGAATATCAGTCTTAAGGGCTCAGTAGGAGTTCATTATAAATCCTCCATGAATCTTTCTGAAGTTATTCTCCAAAATTTGAGAAATCTATCAAAGGCCTGGAACAAATCTGATAATATTTAAATGTAAACAACTTGAATTTCCGCAGTCTAATGCATGTGAGTGGCCGAAGTTATGGCGTCTCGTAGGAGGCATGTGGCGTTCTTTTCGACTTCCCGCCTGTGATTCCAACGGCCAATTTGTGGAGATTCCTTATCCAAGACCAAGCACTGCTCTACCGCTGAAGAAAGATGAATGATTTATGCATTGCGACACTTTTTAAAATAAAATCGAAAGGTACATAGTCTTCTTTAGATAACAATAGCAGTGACGATTAGAGAGGAACGCAAGTCAAATATGTACGAAAATATACACAATACTATATATGTATGTGGTAAAACGAATAAGCAGATTTAAGTATTTTCAACTGCTGAACTGAACTGAAACTGAAACTGACACATAAACTAGAACTGGAACTGAAACTGAAGCTGAAGCTGAAATTGAAACTGAAACGGAAAAGGAAGCTGAAACTGAACTGAATTGAACTGAACTGAAAATCACAACTAACACAATAGAGATGTCAACGCTGTTCATTCCACATGAAGGTGAGTTGAAATTAAATAGCATCAACTCAATTCTCTTTCTGATTGTTTCATGCAATAAACGATTTTATTTGGGATTAAATTCTAATTTTGTAAGCGATTAAAAATTGTCAGTTCATGAAAAAAAGTTACTAATTATCCCGAGATCACTAGTTCAGTAAAAAAGTTATAAAACTTTTTCATGTCTCTCACGTGTTAAAAACTCATTTTACGATAAGTTACGAAAGTTTTTTAAGTAATCAGAGGGATGTCTATTTTATACTGAAATAGTTCTTTATGGGACTGCTTTCATTGGAGTCAATGAAAAGCGAGCGGTTCTATTCAATGACAGGCCGAAGGTGCGAAGTCCACGGAGAGTGCTCCCAGTATTTAAATTACTGTGAATTCCTTTTTGGGCAAGATTTTGGGGCAAACTGAAAGATTTTCACGATAAAAAAAAGAAAAGTATAAGAAATTTTGTTTTCAGACGTAATGAATTATTTAAAGATTTGAAGTTATAGCTAAAAAATGTTATGAATAGTTGATTTTCGGGTTAGGCTCTTATGGAAGAGTCTTCATGAGGTTCTTTGAGAATCCATAGGAACCAGACATTCATAATATAAATCTTTATCGTAAAGAAATAATCTCGAATACACTGGTCAAGCATGGGTCGGGACCAGCATCAGGTAGCTCAGCAACGGGCGTAGTTTATTGTGTTGATAATATGAATGGAGCTTATTGCATATGTTGACTTGCGTCCATATTCTCGATAAATTCAACATTAAAGGGCAATTTAATTCTGTAATAAGCAATGCATTTAAACAACAGGCACACACCTAGATCTACTCGGAGTTAGTTTGCGCGGTAGGTTACAACTGTTAGGCTATAACAACTGTCCAACTGTACAATTGTGAGGCTATAATAAAACATTAACACAGGAGGAGTGTAAAATACGAGGACGGCTCACCAGAAAGGGCAGGCAGGAAAGTAGGAGGGTCAAATACTCTGGAAAAAGTTAGAGGAGGAATGAAACCCTAAACCTTCATATACCAATATAAAACCCTAACCAAATTACCAAAGTTAATTAAATCACTTTAAACGTCCCTAATGGAGGCTATCGTCAAACGTAAACAATGGTGAGACTTAGGTAATTCCTACCGAGTTAATGCACATGAAAAAACCTAAAATAAATTCTGCTAACACCATATTCCCAAAAAAATAATAAACAGTAGAATAAAAGTCTTGACAAGGACTAGGGAGCCAAATGTCAGGTCGCAGGTAAAGTATGAGATGTTGCTAGGTACAAATCGTAGGTAAACAAGCAGTACGTGCGCTACCTCATCACCAGGCAGTAAGTGAAGGTAGCAATGCGTTCTAAAGTGGTAATTTCTTAAATAAATATTTTCAAGTTCTCTTTAAAAAATCAGTTTTGTCATAAATTAGAATTTTTATGGCGTTGGCATGCCTAATTACGAGGTATTCTATGTCATTAATGCCTACATGTAGAGTAACTGTACTCGATATTACATTTCTTGATTCTCCATATTTTACGGCAAGTTATTTTTGGGGAAAGTTCAATTATTTTCAGAGCCGATAAATTGTGCAATCATATTTGCTGGGAGTTCTGACATGACTGTCGCTTCAAGTAAATGTGAATAATCATTCATGAAAATTCATTGGCTATTTTTTTTCATGCGTGTAATTTTTTGCACTCCTTATTCATGTCCCTACTAGAATTCCACAGATCATATATGACCAATCATTCGGTCGAAATGCTGATTAAAAAAAATTCAATTCTAATGTCTTCTGATTAATGGTAATAAATAGAGAGACATAAACTTTCTACATGGTTCTTTGTGAGAGTAATACAATTTGAGATGAAGCTTTTCTAGCCTCAATAAAGCTTCTAAATTATAGCCCAGGCACACCTTAACATTATTATACTTTAATTATTAGATCTGCCGTTCAATCAAACGACTTGGTAATCGAACTATCGTTTGTCATATCTATATTTTACATGGAAGTCACATTCATCTGCATTGCAACCATGGTAATTACGTCCAAATGCAAGTAAAATCGACCACCTCAAAACTCAGACGGACATTAATATTGTTACTTTTGAGCTGATTTTTTCCAATTAGTCCCAAGTGAAAAATGACTGAACAAATTCGTCGAGATGATTCATTGCTCGGATAAATATTCCTACTCCAACTTTTGTAACGGAACTTCTCACGTCGTTTATATTTTAAGAAGTATGAAGAGAATCTATTTATATAGTCTATTTTGGTGCGACATGCAAACGTATGCTGATTTTTTTAATAAATTTGGCGCAAAAACTTTGCATCGCTGTGCAGTTCAAAACGTGCTGAAATATAAACTACCCAGACCAGAAATTAAACCATTAAATTAGATCAGTGAATTTTCATTTGATTTAAAACTGAACGGTTAGATTACAGCGAAGACAGACGTAATTCAAACTAACAGACGATTTGAATACCGTATGCACTATTGCCTATTCGATTTTATTTGCGGTATCTCTTAAAGGAATTGCAATAATTAAATGGTGTGCTCGCGACGAGCAAGACTCCTAGATATAATAAAAACATCATTATTAACAATACACTGGACGGGTTTTGACAGTTGTTTTTGTATTAAATCCATCCAAGTTATGAGTATTCAAATGTCTATATAGTGGATCAGCAAACAATTAGCGCAAACATATTTTTAATTTTATTTTCATGCCTAAAATTTTAATGTTAGGTCATTCTTATTTCAATGGAAATAAATATTTTTCCCAAGATGTTCAGTATCAGATGTCCCACGCAAGATCATAATCATGCCATTAGACCGTATTATTAGACCGTATTATACACGTACTGAAGCTCTCCTCAAGAGCAGGCAGTCTGCTGATTATGCGAGCTGCGTCGTTGTGCATCCAGTGGCGGTAAGAAAAACGCAAAGCGTTATTAATAAAAACAAGTAGTTTCATTATCTCTAATTTTTGCCTCAATTCTCGGAAGATCTTTTATCTCGGATTACCTCGAAACGTTTGCGGCAAGAGAAAACTACAAAACTCCATTACGTTACCTGTAAATAATTGTCAGTGTTTTCTGCTCACTCTACACGGATTCTTTTCTTGTATGAACTTTTGCATTGCCAACTTCATTGTATCCGTAATTGACGGAGTATTCTAGGTGAATTTGCCATCGAGCTGTGCACCATTCATACTTTTTTAAGAAAATGATAATATACTCTAAGTTAATAACATATCATTTTGTTCTGTCCCTACGACTTTCTCTACGTGGAAGCAACGGTTTATGGTCAAGAAAACAAAAAGAAGTTACAATTGAAAGGTGAACTCTTTCTTATTTCTAGTTGCCGCAGGCTATCTCTTCTATAGAAAGCATTTATAATCGCGCTCGTGGGCGGTAAAATAAATTGCGCAGCATTAAGAGGAACGATTTTTCTGTTGAGCTGATAGCGCTTCCAGGAAATAATCTCGTTGCATAATGCAGACTGGAAAGTTGTGTAAAAATATTCTTTATGTCGCATTGTTCAAAACAACATGATATTCCAAGCAGAGAAAGCCGCAAACTATGTTGTGATTCATCAATAGTGTATCGTTATAAAGCAATGTATCTTTCTGATGATTGGAAATGAATAACTTCACAAATAAATTTATAGTAATAATGTAATAAAGACTACTATAAACGAGTCTCGCTGAATCTGGTCTAGAAAAGTAGTTCTTAAAGAAAGTCCAGCTGTTGAGTTGGACGTGTCAGTCTTCATGGAATATAATATATCATTCTCAAAATAGACAAAACCCGCATATCCGCATCTGGAAATTAAACGTAGGCTACTGCATCGAAGACTGGCAGTCAAGAATCTAGAACCGAAAATCTAGTGACCATGAGTCCACTCATACTGGCTCAACATTAGAGTTTGATATTTTGTTTTCATATTTGAGTCTTCCTGAATCGATGTGAATTTCCTCATAAGACAGCTTGAGTAATTATTATTTAGACTGAAATAAATTTATATTTCCTTGTACACTAACAAGAAAAAAATTTTAATCCTCGATTCGTTTATAATTACACAGTAAAACTGACAATTTTAGCACCAGCACATTACAAAACTTGGCATTGCGATTGTAACCATAATTGCGTTAATATTATTAATTTGACCACGTTGAACGCCGCATCGACTCTCCTCTCTCCCACGCACTGCACAACCTGATCCTTGCCGCAGCCTTTCTCGGATTAGCCCAGTCTTGCCGCAACCATGCCCGAGCCGTGTCCAACCTTGCCCAAGCCATGCTTCAGCCTTGCTCCAGAATTGCCCAGAAATGTCTCATATTTTCCCAGCTTTGTCACAGCCTTGCCGCAGCCATATGCCCCAGCCGTGCCCAACCGTGTCCAAGCCATGCTTCAGCCTTGCTCCGGAATGACCAAGACATGTCTGAGATTTGACCCGCTTTGCCACAGCCTTGCCAAAGTCTTGTCTCAACCTTGCCCAAGCCATGCCTCAGCCACGCCTCAGTTTTGCACCGGGATTGTCCAGTCATGCCTATAAGATTTTTCCAACCGTTCCTCAGTCTTGCCGCAGTCATGCCAAGCCATGCCTCGGATTTTCTCGACCATGCCTCAGCCTTGTCATTGCTGTGCCCCAAAATTGCTTAGCCATGTCTCAGATTTGCCCAGCTTTGCCTCAATTCTCTTTCAGCATCCTCCATGTTAGCGCATAACTTAGTGAAGTGCTAGCTGCTTTGAAATGTGAATAAAAATGTGTTAAGGTAACTGAATCTTCGTAAATGAAAAGTTCAGTACTTGGACGTGGTTCAGTACACATGCACTAAGAGCCTCTGCAGGAATGTCAGACGTGGGACTAAAGTCTGGACTAACGAAACTTAATCTTTATGAAATTATTAGTGTGTGGGTAACGTCAAGGTATCTAATCTGTATGAAATATTATTGATAATTTTTCTTAATGCGAATCATAAACTTGCTCCAAATATTTTTTCATTTATTACCAAATATGGAATATAAAGCTTATTGAGATTCGAGAATCGGTCGTCATTGAATTATATGAGGCGAACCGGTGAATGTCATTTTTTTAGCTCAGTTTCTATAGAAATAGTCAGCGGATTATGAAATTCTAGCTTTCCATGTACATAAAAATTGTGCGTTATTAGAAGCATTTATATCTCTACTAGATTTTAATACGTTTTGCTTGTTAGTCGGGCATAATCTTTTACAAAGGATTCATTAATAAGTTCAAATCGCCAATAATGTTCGGCTATATAGTTTTTTTTCCCACTTTGGATATGATTCATGTCAAATTTGGCTACTTACGTTATCGGCTAACATGTATACTTATAATTTGTATATTTTATGCTACATAATAGAAATACTGAGACCATAAAACCTAGAGAGTAACTCAATTAATAGGTCTGCTCCATTTGTTACTTAATTACAGCACCGAAACACAAGTTTGATAAAGAGATAATGAGCCATCAACCGGAAAATGACATGTTTACAGGAAAGTCTTGAGATAAACGAGTTCTTCATTCATCAAATACAGTATAGTGGGCACTTTGAGATTTAGAATATCAAAAATCGTAGAAATTGAAATGAATACTAACCACAGAATTTAGTAATGCTCGAAGAATCGACGTATCGTGATCTCGGCCATAAAAAACTTACAGAAATATTGACGTAGGTCGTTTTTTGCCTAATTTCTATCAGCGAAATTTTCTTACTAAGCTTTTCACCCACTCCACCAATGCGGAATCTCTGATAAATTCCAGCACAGGCGCTTTTATTCTCAAGGTCTCGGCTCGTGCCAAGCTTGTTGCGAGGCGAGTCTCGGCTTCTTCACTTCGGACAGGCTATTTCCTGGGAGCGACCTGCTCATTTCTTTGAAGCCTAAGCCTGCGGCTGATGAGGCAGAAATATGCCCACGATAAATGGAGCTTGCAAAGCAGGGCCCTAAAATCTTGTGTAACGTATTGAGCGCCTTCACCAACACTCGCGCGTGTCAAAGTACTAAGTAAAAAGCCAGAGCAACATGACGCGCAACAGCGCCTGATAAACGAGGGCTGCCCAAGCTACTGCAACACATACCAAGCAGACAACCAAATGCTCAGCCATATTACCATCCATGGTGCGTACCGTTTAGTTATACTCACAATAATCATCTCCTAAACGAACTTATTTCATCCGAAATTTGTATTATTGCTTTATAATAAAATGTCGCAATTGTACGCGTTTTTAAGACTTGGTAAAAAGATGAAATTCTGAGAAAATAACGACTTTGAAAATTCAATCTGACATTCAAGGCACGGGTGCAGTACATATTTAATTGAGCCTAATTTAGTTAGTAACAAAGTTACGTATTCATTATTTGGCACCGATTCAAAATCAAAGAAATATGTATGAAAATATTTATATGTTTTGCAATGACTTTAATTTATTTATTGAATGAATTAATGTGATGAATTTACTGAATAGTTCAGATGCGCGGCATGGGTCAATTATATCAGAGACAATTAGTTGAAATATTTTCAACTAATCATTTAATCATTTGGTGATATGAACAATGTTTGGAAACATTAAATGAAAAAGTTATAAGGTTATTCGATGGAATCTTTGGGCTTTCTTTAAATTAAGCGGCATCTATTATATTGCGGTCTTTCATTTATACTTAATAACACGTTTGTTACGTCACGCTAGTACAATATAAATCATAAATAAAATATCAGAGATAAAGTTTTTTCAATACAGATTGTCGAATAAAATAGAGTGCGTGTGCCATGCGTAAATTATTCTCTTAAAAATATGTCTAAAATAATGGAAACTTTTTTAGTTTTTGTTTAGAATGCGGGAGAATTTCTAAAGCAACACTTGATGAAGCCGAGGCGAGAACAGTTATGAAGTGACAATCTGTTTTAAAGTAGACGGTACACTTCAGCAATGAAATAAATGGTATTATTCTCACTCTACACATTGTCTACGCATTCATGTGGAGTATTAAAAGCCATTCACATTTGACGGCCGGTAACTACAGTTAAGCGTCATGATGAGAGAGGTTTAAAAACATGGCGGTGCTAATGGGAATTTGACTTTACAGAAAGAATGTTTCCTGTAAAGCACGCTTTCAATTTACAAATTGCCTTTTAATCTCTCTACTTTCGTTTTGACTAGAATCATTTTTCATATCAGAAATTTAAGTTTTCTTTAACTGAATGCCTCATTTAAATAAAGACCTACGCCAACGTGGGTTAAATGCAGCATTCTTCACTAAGCCAAGGGCTTCGGGTGGTCATGAATATTCATCAGGATGGTCCACATGAACAGAAAATGCCTCATTGCATCAGCATTACTGATTCTCAAAGGCCTCCTCGCGATCGTTGTATATATAGAGCGGTTTTCCCTGCTTACAAAATCACGGCGAAAATCAGTAAAATCTAGATATTCTGGTGGCTTGTGGTCGAGTTAATTCACGCCTTAGCCAGTGTATGAAATATTCAGAGCAGGATAGATGAATCTCACACAAAAGTTTCAATTATTTCCCTTGACCAAAAATTTCTAAAGTTCAAATTGTTTTAGTTCTTTTTCAAATAATAGCGTCCACGTATCAACCAATTAGTGAGTTCACGGAAACGGGGATTTTACCTGCCTAGCTCCCTTCTCGGCAGCCAAAGAGAAAGCTTCAGTTGACTGTTTACTTACTGTATTCACGACAACTAGACAAATATAAATCAATCCTGAGCTTCCCTGCTTACTCACCCCAGATCCCCACCTTCTTGCAGCCAATGACCGGAAGGTTAAGTCGTGTAAGGGTCGGGTAAGATTGGGTTTAGCTGGATAGTCGTCGAGTGCCGCCTTATTGGTGAAACGAGAACTTGTTAGGCTGAGGCCGTGGACTTGAAGCTCCTGTGGCTCTAGCATGCTTGCCATATAGGAGCTGGATATGATGTAATTCTCGGGCATTAATTGCTGACCTCCAGGTCGTAGCCTCCAGGAGCTACATCATCGACTCCCGCGACGGACAAAATGCCGATGACGACAGAGTTTCACCATGATGCAATTTGACTTTTCGAACAGTCGCCGAGGAAAAGGCGGTCACCTTTGGTTTGATAGTTCAGCACCATAAATTTTGGAGATTATTCCTTGGTGACGCATGCTCACCAAGGAACATTACACATCACCTATTACACATCAATAATTAATTAAGTATCGTAATTAAAATTTTCAATTTTCGAATGAGATACAAAAGAGACGAAATAGCAGTTAGTTTTAAAATATATATGGCCGATGAAGCTATGCATGATAATGACCTGAATGCATAAAAGACAGTTGTCAACATTATGTCCAGTTTACTGTTCGTTCATACGCAGTAAAATTGAATCCTCTCTAACCTTTAAAAATGTTTAGTATGTATCTACGCGTTGGATGCATTTAAAGGTTCAAATCACCTTACTAAGTTACTATATGAATTTAGTTTGACCTCTGTAATGGATGCATCCGCTATTGAATGTGAATTATCGTGAGTGCCAATAAACAAAAGGTACCCAAATAAACGGCAGCCCAGCTCGCATAAAACCTACTATACCAAAATAACGAATTTTTATTCTATTCATGTATAAACTCGCTTTATAAACGTTCATATTTGAACGACACTTTAAGATGGTGGCGCTCGAACACCGCTTTGTGCTCGCTGTACAAAGAAGCATTCGTGGTCAGGTGCTTGACATGGAAGAAATCTAAGATAAAAATGCCGTAGGTTAATTCTATCAGAATAATATTAGCAGCAATTATGCATATCAATATTGAGCTATGTTCGAATATTGAACATACCATGTATTGTTATTCGTTATTAATTCATGAATATTGAATTAATATACCACATATGAATGAATAATACCACCACATACGAATTATATAATTAATTCATATGTGATATATTCATATATCACATTCATATTCATACATATGAATTATTATAAACCACATAATTCATATAAACCACATGATTTTGATCCACAAGTCCACACAAGTCGTCCAAGTAAACTATGTTTAATTTCTTTCAGGTCGAACCTATAGAATTTAATATTTTTATTTTCGGATTTATTATTATTTATTATTTCTGTTCCTTAGTTTTTTTTCAAATTGTTGAAATATTTCCAGAATATTGATGTTGAGATAAATAGAATTACTCATCAAATTTTAGTATCCGATATAACCTAATTATTAAAATAAGTAATAAAAAAGTTTTGCAGATGAAAATAATTTGACTTGATTTATGTTTATTTATACGTATATTGCATTTAATCAAAATTCTAAAATATTTTCTGAAAATTATCTAACGTGCTGTCATAATTTCACTATTATTTCCTCGAAAAATTAATAGAAACAAGGCTTCCGCGAAAATATACGAAAATTTGCTTCCGAGGAGAAAGGCAATTAACTTAATTTCGCTAGTTGCCAGTAGATATTATGAAGAGACGTTAGGCAAATTAAAATTTTTGAACCAATATTCTATTACGACGAATATTTTTTCACTATTATGGCGCTCTTAAATCACGTTTGGGACGATATTGTAAATAAATGATTCGTGATATGGCTCGTGCTTGATAGTTTAAATTCAACGGCATCTAATTATGAATAGAAACTTCCGTCCTTTCACACTTCCGTAGAGCCATTCGTACATTATTGTTATCAATAAATTCACTCAGATATCCACTCTTTTGGCGTGCCTATCTTCCCTAGCGCCTATGTCTCGCGGCTTCACTCTAAAAAAATATTAAATGCAAATCATTGCAATGATGACCTGAGTAAGACACATTTCTCTGACGCTGTTGGTGTAATGCACAGTTAGATGAGAGAAATGATAAGGTGGTGATGAGAAATGTGTTGTATTAAAAAAATTCAAATTGGGCCTAAAGTGAGGCAGAAAAGCCAAGGAAATACAATGTAATACCTTATATACAGGAATTAAACTAGGATAACATACTCTGCAGCTGATCACAGACTTGCATTTAACTTCGTAATCAAGTCATTTCCCGGTTATGGTTATGAAAATTCAGCAAAATTTTTAATTGCTTACAAACAGGAGAACGCTTGAGTCTTTAGCCAACCTCTTTAGCCAACTACTTCAGGAGTTAATTTGTGAATAAATAACGCTCTGCGGTGTCTGATGATGTAGACATTCGCTAACGTGAGGCAGTTTCCGTTTGTCATTTTAATATAAATATTAATATTAATATATTATATTATATATATTATATATTATTATATTAATATTAATAATAATATTAATATTGTGGTAAACGGTGGTAAGGACGAACGTTCGTAAAGACGTTTTATTCAGCGTTGAACTTTATAAATGTTTGGCGGTCAAATGAATTGTGTTCATATCGGGAGTTCAGTCCCAGGAACATAAATATTGTAACCTTTATTAATCATAAAATAATTACTGTGTGCAGCCTATCAATATCGGAAATTGTTTAGCGTCAAACTCAGACATGAAACAAGCAGTGAATGTTAAATGGAGCTTAGTTTTCTCGCTACAACGTTAGCGGGCAATTTTGAACTGTCAAATGGGCCGCAAATATTATTTTTAGTTGTATGTAACACCACTGCAATATTTAAATGCCAAAATATGAAACGGAATTGATAAATTCGAAAAACGTAGAGGGAAAAATGTATTTTTCGATGGAGCTTTTTTAAAAGGCGAGATTGATTGACCAATGTCGGAGGATTCAATTAATTTTTTCTTGCTATTTTTCAAGGCGAACAATTGTGATATGGCTGCACATTAAACAAGCCCTGTAAAATTATTGCTTATGATGACAGGTCGTGTACGAGTATTTTTGACGGTGGTTTGCTTTAATGATCCTGAGAATTAAGGCTTTCTGTCAAGGTACTGCCCTGATCTAACGAGCTTATAAAAGTACATATATAAGGGACTCGCACTTATATTATTTAACCTTTTTCCATGAATTTTTTCATTCACTAAGTAGCAGAAATTAATTTCCAGTTAAAAACTACATTTCCTCACATTTTTAATCCAGCCATCCTGTCGCTAGACAGTAGGCATACTCGGGTGCGATTAGGCTTACATTGCCATCACATTTCATAGGCCCGAATTTTTTACTGATAGCACATGGAACATCAAACGTGTTTGATCCTTCAGATACTGTCCTCTTTTGATAGTTCCTCTTCAATATTATTTCGCTCTCTAGATTGCAGAGCAAACTATGGGCAAACTAGGATGAAAAATACTTTTTTCAAAGCACAGGCACTGCAATCGTAATTTCAAACAGACGATCTACATATATTTGGATTCAGACCTCCAGTCGCCTGTTTTTTAGTTATAGTTTAGATATGCCTTGGGAGGGAAGAGTTTTGTCGAGCTTATAGCTAGTATATATATGCACTATGCACTATAGTCTACTGCTTATTTTTCGCAATGCGATCTAAATTATATGTTGTCGTATCTTGAAAAATTTAGTGAACAATTAAAAGATCCATTGCTAAATTTTTGTGATATACATGGGCACAATATCTTATCGAAAGACCTTCAATAAAATCTTTGTGAACGAAGTCTTGAATTTTAGCCTGAAAACCCAAAGGCTTAACAGGTATTTTTTGGCCTAGTGATCGAGCCAGACATTAGGCACGACTTCCATTATGTATTGGAAAAACTTTTTGCTTCAAGAAACTCTACACATAAGTTGACTTAACATCTTGAAAACATCGACTGAAGCATGAAGTTTAATTTAACAAAAAAAAATAAATGAAATAAAAAAGTGGCCCATTCATTTTTTTACCAGTTAAAACAAATGGTATGAAATTGGCTGTATACAGTATACTGTACGGTAATTTCCGTGATGCAAGATAGTATAGGTACTAATTATGAATTTACATACGATACCTAGCTACGCAGATCAAGTGTCGGTAGATAAATCAGTACTAAACTCAGCGTGACGCAAACAGGTCTGTACTACACACTAAACGGCGCAACATAGTCAGTATATACTACTGTTCACTTGACGCAAGAAAGTCGTAATACACTCCACGGGATGCAAGTCGCAAGATTGTCTTTACTACACTTCACCGGTCGTAAGTGAAATAGAAGGACGTTTCACGTGGCACAGGCTGACCTGCAGTCCATCCTGCATTTATGCCCTCGTTCGAGCAGTCAATAAGCCCTCGCCGGAGCTGCGACAGTCTCTCGATACTCTACAGGGAAGCGAAGGATCTCATATCAGGGCTTCTTCAGCGCCTGCCAAGCTGGTCGCATACGAGTTTTAATTGTAAAACCTACCGATAATTTTTGATATCATGGTGCCATTGTACATCATGGTAAGATTATTAATAATGGCGAAATTCACGACATTAACAATAAGATGTTCACAATATTAAAACTATATTATCGGAATAAAACTGATCGATATTAATGAGACTGATATCTCGTAAGGTACTGCAAAGATTCTCGAAATTTGCAGGTTGATGCATCGACCTAATTTAAGTAAACATATTGTGATTTTAATTGCTGATAACACACATAACGAAGTTTACGAATAAAAGCGAGTTAAAATACTGAGTAGTATCGTACGAAGCCAATGCACGCACGTTACAACCTAAATTTAGCTCGTGCATTACCTCCCCACATCATTTTATTAAGTTCTGCTCATGCACAGCTGAGCACAAAATAATCCGCTATTTGGTTTTGAGATAAGTTCTTAAAGATTTCATCTGTCTTCGGTTTAATCCAACCACAAAATCCGTTATAAAAACCCAAAATAATGAAACTTCAACACACCGACTCGTAGCCATTATTTTTGAGTGAAGGATTGCAATCGGCGAGATCGTTCTTTGCTCTGAAATTTTCGAGAAGCGCAGGCTTCACTTCCCTGATTGGGATTTCCAGAGTTTGAGTCTCGTAATGCACAAGACTTTGGCTGAGAGCCTCAGAATTATGATGGAATTCGCCGTCGGACTTTAAGACGAAATATTATACGAGCTTCTTAATTTAGCTGTGGAATCAGTTGCTTATTTTTTTGGGAAAATGAGGCACAGTTGTTCTTTAAATTTGCAAACGCCATTAAGGAAATGACAGAAATTCAGCGCCGCATGACATAGGTTTGAATTTGATATATGAGAAGACATTTATTGCAAAAATTTTTTACATATCTTATTGTGGTTTCCATCGTCCTAGTTTGACGTATCCTCATATTTATTAAATAGTTTCTTACTCAGAAATTTATATGGCAGAGTAAAACCTACAATCTTTGTTTGCAATGTTGTACATGTTAGTAAACAGCCCAGCCTAATACCCTCATCTCTATTATATTCCTTCCCAATCGCATGAATGCTTCAGTGCTACAGGGTAGAGAAGCTCATAGGCTTGATGTAAAAACAGTTAACAGATGAACTTTTATTTTGAACTTGATCTGTAAATGGCACGTCCAAAAGCTAGAGGAAGCAGACGCATAAATAAATTAAGAATGAGTCCAAGGCCGGAAATAAATAAATGAGTCCGAAAATAGAGCTTGGTAGCGAGCGGTATCCTGCAGTACTGGTTCTCTGACGGAAGAATAAAGCCGGCCCAAAATAACTGTTGAATCAAGAAATGACATTTAAATTTAGAATTCGACAAAGCCGTAATATTCCAATGTCACCAATAATGACAAAAAATTCACTTATACAAGCAAGAAAAATACACACCATGAATAATCAGCGGATCTTTGAATTATTGTAAATTAGGTGTCGCTGAGAGCCCCCCCCCCCCCAAAAAAAAAATTGAACGAGGTGTCTCACGCTCATCAAATTAGCTGGTATTCTGTAAAAACAAATTGAAATAGTTGTAGAAATTAATAAAGGTCAAATGATAAGCTAGAAGAGCCTAATGATATGACGCACTAGTTCAGTATGGTAACAGCCTCGCACTCCAATTTTCAGCATTGGCACGAAGCTGAAAAGTGCTAATTTAAAGAGGTAATTTAATAGGCCATTTAAAGGGAATAATTTAATGTGGAAAGAAGGGCTGACTCCAAAAATAAACAGTAACTTTAGCATAGGAAATAACCAAGCTTTCCCAAAAGGTTCGAAACAAATAGTAACAATGTTCAAGAAAGAATCCAATGCTCAAAAGTCGAGGTGACCGTGCCACTAGAAAAGATCAAGCTTAATTTTAACACTGGAATCTGCCCTCTTCTAATTAAAGAAAGCGCGAACATGTATTTTCAACAAAAATAAATGAAACGAAAACCAAAGAGTGATCGCTCAAACTAAAGAATAGAAAATAGGAAGTGATGGCTTTGCATACCTACCGGAGCGACAATTAATTAGACGTTTCCACCAACAAGTCATACTGCCAACTCAACTTTGTACAACCCCATACCTATCAATAGGTATGGAGAAAAAGAACTTGAAATTTACAGCCTAAGAAATTCGGAAATTTCCAACGTAGCCTACGCAGTTGAGTGCCTAATCCCACTCAGTCGTAAGTCGACTTGCAACCCCAGCATGACCCAACCTCGATCCACACTAACCCTAACCCTCCACCAAGACAAACCTTACCGGACTCAACCGAACCACAGTGGCTGCAGCAATGTGGAAAGACAGAGCATGTGAAAAAGTGGAGGTGACTGCAGCAAGGTGGAGAAGCGTGGCAACTGTGCAGGTAGAACCATGATGGGGATCTAAATACATGAACTCTAAACTGACTAAGTGGCTATGTGCTCTGCCTTTAAGCAGTTTGGAAACTGGAATGGCATGCGATGTTGCTAGCGTGGTCTGCGAATACGTAGATCGAGGCTAGTGTAGCAGGGCATATTAAGGCTAGGCTTTAGCTGCAGAGTCTGTTTAAAAGTTAAACTTGTAGCCAATGGCTTCGCTTCCATCGCAACCATAGCAATTTTCGGCACAGATAAAAGAAAATGAACATTCTATTTAGATGCGTTCAAAGCCTATCGCTCGAAGCATTATTTCGTAACGGCAACGCAAAAATTGTTATGTCCGAGTAAAATTTGCAACGGTAATAAACAGTGTCTGCTCTAGCTAATTGTGTTTTGAACGATTTTAGGTGCAATCGACATTTAAGTTGATAATCATCTTGCTGCTAATGTCCCCGTCGTCACTCGGCCTACATAGAGTTTCTTCAGGCTGTCGTCTTCCCAGCAGAACAAGCACTGGGAAGATGGAGAACTCAACACGCACAACTCATCCCCTTACCATAAAACGGCTCTGAGCGCTATGCTGTAAATCATCACCGACGTGCACCGCATCAGAGCAAGAATTCTGGCTCTTATTGTTTGCTTAAACTCCATGCTGCTCTGCCATCCCAACCGACCAGAAACCTGCTTGACATTTTGACTGTTTTATCTTTCATGGAACATTGCAATGCCTGCGACGCTCACTTAGTGACTGCAGATTAAAAAAAATCAGACAATCAAGACGGATTCGTGATCAATAGTATTTGGAATGTTCATAGGTTTTTAAACTAAGTCATTGGAGTGAACTCTAGTGTGAAAATTTCATAAACCGTTACAAGTTTATCCTCAAGCACGGGAACTTTTCAATGAAGCATGAATTTTATTCAGACGGAGCTTTTCTATTACCTCGGATAGAAAGGTGCCTACTTTAAGTTATTTCATCACAGTTTCGTCTGTTATACCTATGAAAGTAAGGTACCGTAATATTTAAAAAAAGGTTTGTTATATTCTTTGTAAAGCGCCAAAGAAAATGACCACGATTAAGTAAACCTGAAAGCATTTACGTGAATTTTATGAAACTGTTGTTGTGAAGACACCTTCTCTTCTTCTGTGCTCGGGTCATCGCTTATAACAATGAGATTTTATGAAGGCAGTTTTCAAAAAATATGCACAAAACTGTCATATGCCGCGTACTTTTATTATCTTGAAGATGATTAAAAAATTCACGTAGTAAATTTTTAAGCATTTTGCTTTTGCTTGAACGTCATTCAAGGAAAAGAGGTCATGAGACCGCAGAAAAATTTGCATTCAAGGCAAGGTTCGTAATGAGGGACGATTTTTGTTAACTCTCGATTCAAGACTCGAATTATTGTTCTAATGTGTTGAGAAGTCTTTAACTGGCTGAGAGTAAAGGAGTCTAACAAATTCTCAGACCTCTATTTTTGTTTTCGATGGAGAAGCCATCTGACAATTCAAAATATTAGACAATCGATATTGAATTCTCAAACCTCATTTCTTATATTTATATTCGTTGGAGAGGCCAGATGACAATTCAAAACATCATACAATCAATATGAAGTTCTAGGAGCTATTTCAAACTAATGATGTAATTTTAACTTTAAACCTTACATTTTTTTACTTTTAAGTACTTATTCGCACCTAAACAGTTCACATCAACTTGATCCATGGTCGACTGGCAAGAAGCAACATGAACTTTGTATACAGGAGCCTTCGTTCTGAGAAATAGAACGGAAAAATTTATTGCCACTATATATTTCAAAATTTATAAGTTACTAGTGCAAAAAATATTGCTCATTCGCAAATCTGTTTTTATCCCCAATAAGCCCTAGGTATTGTTGCTGGATAATAAGACTCGCGTGAAGTCAATCGCGGGATAAAATTGAGATGGGTCGACACGCATAACACGTTACATCACATAGTTCAAAATTCTTGAATTATTGATGTAACTTGGATATTGGAGATCGATGAAATAGCGTCGGCAGTGCGAAGAAAAAGTCATGATTGCCTTCTGAATATAAATTAATGAGCAAGCCAAAATATGATCTCATTTTAGAGTTTAGACCATAGATACAGTTACATTACATAAAGTATGTTTATGTAAGATGTTATTTTTACGTTTTCCGAAACTACAAGTTTGATCGTAGAAATGGCTGAAAAAAAAACAGATAAATGTAACCATGATCACTTGAATTATAACTGTATACGCAGTGTTATAAATTTGCTTAAATGATTTTTTTTATTTTTCGACGCGAAAAGTTCACTATCAGGTCCACACATCTATCAGGTCCACACGCCTATCAGGTCCACACGCCTATCAGGTCCACACATCTATCAGGTCCACACGCCTATCAGGTCCACACGTCTATCAGGTCCACACATCTATCAGGTCCACACGCCTATCAGGTCCACACTTCTATCAGGTCCACACGTCTATCAGGTCCACACGCCTATCAGGTCCACACGTCTATCAGGTCCACACTTCTATCAGGTCTGTCTATCAGGTCCACACGTCTATCAGGTCCACACGTCTATCAGGTCCACACGTCTATCAGGCCCACACGTCTATCAGGTCCACACGTCTATCAGGCCCACACGTCTATCAGGTCCACACGTCTATCAGGTCCACACGTCTATCAGGTCCATTTATTTATCGATCGCTGGTCTCGCCGCAGCGAAAGCCTCGGGGAAGCGACTAGGGCTCAACCCCTTATGATCCTCACGGCACCGCAGGCCCCAAGCGAGAAAATGAGGCTTTGGTTCGGCCGAAGAAGAACATTTTAGATTGATGGCTCAGCGCCATGGCGGGGAAGTTTGAGGAGGCATCTAAAATGCAATGAGCTTTGCCTCGAGCCATATCGTGCTCACGGAGCCTCTTCTCAAAGTCAGCTGCTGCCTTTTAGGCTTCAGAAGATGCTCGAGATTCTGTGAAATGTCTTCTCGATCGCTGTGTTACTCTAAAATTTTAGTAATACAGTTGCTCAAGATTTTGGCATTTTGCTAGAAAATTTTTTCCGCTCAATAACAGTTGTTTTCTGGAATTTTATTTCGTCATTGGCAGAAGATTTTGCGGCTTGTTCGCTTCCTGGTACGGAAGCGGCTTCGCGCTTGTTTTTATTCTTCTTGTGAAAATGGAATATCTTCTATGGATATTGGTTCGTAAAGAAAATTTTAGATCAATATCCAAGATTGGTATAAAATCAGAGGCTGGTAATTAAAATAACAATATATAAAAAAACGACAACAAACTATAAACAGAGTATAAACAAAGTATTAACTTTGTTATCGGTTTTTTATTTTTCCAAGCCTCTGATTTTATACCAATATTGGATATTCATCTCAAATTTTCTTTACGAACCAATATTCATAGAAGATATTCCATTTTCATAAGAAGAATAAAAACAAGCGCGAAGCCGCTTGAATGAAAACTCATTGAAATGAATGGCATTGATAGACTCGAAAAACTGTGAACTAAAATCAATCGCAAGAAGAGAATCTATAAGAGATTTCTGGTGGGGCTTATTATTAGTTCAAATTACTTGACTGCAGTGTGAATTTTGTTATGATGACAGGGCATTAAATGACTACATCGATAGCCATGTGATTGGTAAACACGAAAACTTATTGTAAAACAAAACATTTAAGCACAACATAAGCACATAACATGCCTGACCCCCGGAAGAGCCAGGGGGTGAGGTCCAGAGACTTACAAGAGAGCGCATTTGCAATTGCTTAGTTTGCAGGAATGTCGCAAGAGGCGCTGGCGGAGCTCGGGTCACACAATTCGCTTGGAATGAGAAACAATTCTTGTTCTCGTAAGGCCCCGAGCTGCGACTTGACTTGACCTGAAAGAACACACAGCGACTTGACTTGAATTGTCTTTAATGCTAAGCCTGAGTGCACCGCGACTGCTCCGAAAGTTTGTGCTCTTTTTTTAGAGTTCTCTGCAGTGTTTTAGTCCGGTAATAACTAATGAGATTATTGTCCTCCATAGGGTATGCATGGGAGGACAAATGGATGCATGGGTATGCATCCAAATAGAAAATACATGTATATCGCGCTAAAATGAATAAAATGTATTGAATGCCAAAATTTGTGCAGTGCCGCTTACGCATTGCCATATTTTATTTAGGGATTAGTACTGTACGCCATGAAAATTAAATAAAAATATGAGTTTTAGCGATTCAAATTTGAGTAAGAGAGATAAGCTTCAAACACAAGCTAGCGGCTGTCTTACAGCAAAAATACAGCTCTAATACAAATACAAGTCAGGATAAGTCAAAATTTGCTTGTTCCTTGTTTACCTATGTCTTGTTTTTGACAAGCTTTGTTTAGACGAAGAAATTTTTAAACAGCGGGCAGCAATGGACTAGCTGTATGTTACTTTATGAAACTTGAAGAATTGTTTGGATGGCATAGCTGATAAAAACACTTTAGGAAGATAATTTTTACATCTCTACTCACCGTTCCCTCTGCCTCGTTTCACTAAGGACCAGTCACAATTCACTCATTACTGTGTATTGAAATCCGAATAAAAAATTACAAAATTTTGTAGATGAATAGGATTCACACGTCTTATCTACGCATTAATGGATTTGAACGCTATGTAAGGGCTTATTAAATCTACGCTTTGGAAGGCTCAGCATTATTTTCAGCCTCCTAGGCATGCTCAGGGTTGGGAGTGACGAGGTTCAATAATTCGGTACTAATAATAATTAGTACCGAATTTAATAAATTGTAATTAATCGTGTGAAAGACATTAGGCAGCAATTATTAATTGTTTAAATCTGGAAGATGTGCTTAGGAAAAAGTACAAGCCGGTTGCTGCACGTGCATGTAATAGTAAATAAGCGGAAGATGGTATGCAAACAAAACATGCATGGATGCAACAAAACAGTCATAGATACAACAAAATATGCATGAATACAACAAAACATGCTACAAAACATGCATGAATACAACAAAACATCCATGGATGCAACAAAACATGCATGGATACAACAAAACATGCATGGATAAAACAAAACATGCATGGATGCAACAAAACATGCATGGATACAACAAAACATGCATGGATGCAACAAAACATGCATGGATACAACAAAACATGCATGGATGCAACAAAACATGCATGAATACAACAAAACATCCATGGATGCAACAAAACATGCATGGATACAACAAAACATGCATGGATACTACAAAACATCCATGGATGCAACAAAACATGCATGGATACAACAAAATATGCATGGAAACAATAAAACATACATGGATAAAACAAAACATGCTTGGGTACAATAATACACTCATGGTTACATGACTGCATAGGCTAGTTGAGAACTAACTACGAGCGAAGTTAACTTAGAGTAACTGGCTCCGTCGCTTGCAACAGTCACATCAATTAGAGTTGCAAGGAAGCAGCGCCTGCGTTCTCAATCAACATTCGGTTCGCTACATATAAACCGCTTATTAAAAATGTCATTTTTAATAATAAACTTCGGATAAATTGCTTCTCTCCAAATACGAGGGAAGAAATTTACCAATTTTGACTGTGAACAACGGACTCGTGTCATGAGAACTCTCAAAGTGAATAGACTCCATTTGTAATCTTTCACAGATTATTACATTCATACATCGAAGAACACGAAAAAATTTATTGCACAAGCTAATTCTGTAACAATAAGACTAATTAAAAATTTATTCATTTAACGATAACGATTCGAATAAACTTAATCGTCTCTACTGGCATCGTCAAATACAATTACAATACAATACTGCATTGGAATAGAATATAATAAAATAGAAGTGTCGGCGTTGAAGAAATAGGCCCATGGCCGGTTACCGATTCTTGAATTTTTCGTGACTTGATTCACAATGGATCCGGATTTGGAACCCGATCTTTCCATAACTGACGATTGATTGAGATAGCTGCTGGACTTGCATTGGTAAATTCAATGTAGTTAGCTAGTTACGAGTGTTTTAAAATTGGAATAAAGCACTTTTATCGATAAAACATAGGTGATTTATGAGCTATAGAGATTTTCCGTGATGATTTATATCCTCTGCGAACCTAAAACTTATCACGTATTGCTTGGTCAATGTTTTATTTACCAATTGTGAATTAAGCCATAATTTGCCGCGAGTTCTTTTCCGCTGAGATTCTTGCCACTTGCTATGTTTTTCTTTATTTTTACAGCGGCTCATAAAATGTGTCGGACGTGCCCGAAACTTGCAATTGGTCTCTGAAGTTCAAGAGTTTAGCATTCGCTCGCGCAATTCTTCTGGCAGGAATTTTATGGTAGCCATTAAACCAGCAGCCTTTGAAAAGATTGCCCGAACAAAGATTTTTGCTGCCTCGATTTCATAACTTATCGTCCGATATTAGAACGTCGCCACGGAGGGAGATTCTTATCACGAATATCGTATTCAGAAAGATTCGTATAAATCCAATTACGTTAGAATGATTTTATTAGTTCTTGCCTCATTCCTATAACTAGTCAATTATGATCTTGTTTATTTAACCAAGCCATTAGAGAATAGTTTATGTTACTGGTAAATTATGAAGTAGATAATGTTACTTGCAAACTGGTATATTATAGACCTGTTTCTAAAATTGGGAATTATTGACCGGAATCTAAGTATTTTACCGTAAAACATTAGTGTTAAGTTCAACCAGTAGCCTTATATGTTATGTTCTCTGATAAATTTTAGCTAGCTGGTTCGCCCATCTTGCTATTTATATTTTTTTCCACTAGCTTTCGATCAACAACATCACATGAGATAAATTTGAATCTCTTAATGTAAACAAATGCATGTAAGAAAGGGTATAACCCATGGAGATGCGACCATTTTGAACCATTTGGCCTAATAATGCTCGAATTAGTTAGCATCCTAAGTAACGAAGCCTCAAGGAGACCCCACTCCTCCGTATACTAGCCTGCCAAAGCCCTGTCGCATTCCTCTCCCCCTAGCTGCAATCCCAACACAAACCATAACACATGAGTCACGCGTTAAGCATCATTCTTATCGGCTGGTCCTTTCACACCCTTCTTACCTTCTTTTTTTTACCACTCTTAATCAACATTTTTTCACCATTATTCCTATCAACATCTCACCACCACAAGCATGTTGAAATAATTTAAGACCTGTTTGACATAATAATTATTATGTGCTAAATTATTCTCAGTCAACTAACGGCATGCAAACAAGTGGTGCTAATGGGATACTTTTTTAATTTTAATTTTTGAATGCAAAAAAATTCGAGTCTCAATTAATCGCCTTAGGTATTGGTAACATTATTGGTCACTGTTACCTCCACACCACCTGGTCGTAGTTAGAATGAGTGCCTTTCACCCACATGCAAGTCACTTGTAAACCTGTTAAATGAATGTTGGATGATTATATTCATTACAGAGAGTGTACATTATATGTTGATCACGGATGGACCCACCGCATGGATACCTCTCACATGGTGTCCAGTCAGTGTAATCTCATTACATGTGAAAAACCATGATTACCATACCCATCATACCCACAGGGGACCTCATCGGATTCATAACTATTAAATGTTACTGAACGCCTGATACCGACCGCATAGGTCCAGATTTAACTAATGCTAATTAAATGCATAAAAACCGCAATAGCATGGATGCCAATCACATGGAAGTTAACCTCGTATTTGTCAGTCACTTTACACATCCCAAGGAAACGAATTGCAGTAATGCAATGCTTTTCATATGCTTACTATGTCTAATAAATGCACACGGCATTGATGCCAATCACTTGGACCTATCAATTCATCACCCATCAAGCAAGTTGCATCAACAAAGCCATCCATAAGGCAATCCATCTCACTCGACGGCCGTTAAACTCGATGCTAACCTTCAGCTCAGTCTTCCTTGAGCCACCCGCAAGCCCGAGTCTACTGTCGATTAATTATCCAGCGAAGTTTCAAACTATAAAGACACTTCAAATGTGATAAATTTTCCAACTCTTCTCTTGGTATTGTTTGCTCATTAAAGTCAGCAAGTGTCTGCAAGAACAAATCTTATTACCCCTTCGTCCCTTCGTCGGTAGAGATGTCGGGATATTTCATTCCACTTGAATATTCTTGCGTGGTCTCTGAGAATGTTTATGAAAAGTCGTAGATTTTAAGCTAAGTATTGCAGTCACACGTGGAGACGTAAAACTACACCTCCGGCGCCCAAAGTTCAATTATTGGAGAAGTTGAGCGCCTCTGCAGCGTCTGTCTACGCCAAATCTTCGACAATTAATTAATCGAGAGAATATTCAGCTCAACGAGACGAGACTGGTCTCGTCTACGCATTCTGTTCGACGAGAATTGACAGTAGCTAATTTTGTGGACGCCATCTTGCCTCATCTACGCATCCTGGTCAACAATACTCGACTAATTCGTGAACCTTATGGACTCAGTCTTGCCTCGTCCATGCAGCCTATTTATAGAAGACTTGGTTTGTCTGTGGCGCGAGACTCGCACCACACACAATTAAAGGCTTTGCGCGGATAGTCTTCAATCAAACGAGATTCGCGTCACCAGCAATTCCTATGAGACGAGACTCGGTGCCTCAGCTTCGTTTGTTAGTCACTTGGATCGTTATTCTTCCCGGTTACTATCGTCAGTAATCACCAATGACGTCTTGAACAATAATTTGCAAGATTTCTCACATTTTTCTTCTTTCCCATAGTCATGTTGAATATTTTTTTCAAAAATCACTTTTTGGCGCATTTTCTCATTTATGGAAAAAAATGAACTATTATGCTCGCCATGTCCGTCTGTCCGTCCGTCTGTCTGTCTGTCCGTCCATGACTTCACGCTTTCGTCGACGCAAAAATGCTCTCTCTGTCACTCGCTGCAGTGAGTACTGAGTTATATTTTTTCATGTATGTACACATTGATATTCGTGAAGCCATTCACCGACAATAACAGCGAGACAGTACAATGACGAACTGTAGGTACGTAAATATGTCAACCATTTTAAGAATCCGAAAGGAGTTTTTTCTGGAGTTTTTTATATGCCGTTTGGCTTTCGCTGCAACTGCCCGTTGCAACGAAAGGTGGCACACAGCTGCTGTGTGTAGCAATCTGCAGCCTCGGCTGCTGCAAAAAGTAGATGCGGGGGCAGTGCAAGCGACGTTGAGTCAACGTTGCATCTTCCAGGGGATCAGTCCACCATTAGCTGGCTCAGAGAGAGGGCCAGTGTTGCAGCTCACGTTGAATATGCACTTTATGCAGCACGTATTTCATTCGATTTTTCTCTTGCATCTTGGATTTAGCGAGTTCCTACTTTAATCTAGCAGAGCAAAAAGCTTTGCCTTTTTGGCATAAAACTCCGATCATGGCATAAAACTCAAACATTGCACAAGCTAAAACTTGAAAAAAACATGCCAGCTCAAGTATAACACAAAGTGACTGCAATAGCTTTATTAATGCAAACACTTCAAATTAAAGTCTTAACATGACCGAAAGTTTTTTTTTCCTGAAGTAAAAGATTCATCCTGTTAGCGCGTTTACATACATAGTATGGTCCAACTACTGTTAGGAACCCAAATAAAAATTACCAGCATACTAAACTTAAATTAGTGCGCACACTTTACATAGTATCAGTGAAGACCGTCACAATTGCCTCCAACAGAACGATCAAAATATTATTGGTAAAAAATGTTTTCTTACTTAAAAAGTTTAATTTGTCAGGTAATCAGTTACAAAAGATTCGTGGTGACAAAAGATTCGTGGAGCAATTCGATGTTTTCAAATATCTTTTACTATTTTGCACAATTAATCATAAGGCCTTGATCTTTAGGTGGTGATAAACGTGAATAAGTAGACCCTTAATTATGAAGCTAAAAATTCAAATAAGAGAGCCTCCTCACACCTAATGGACACTGTAGGTTTGAATAAACAATAATTCGTGAATAAGTAGGAAATATTGAAGAAATCGGATTTTCATCAAATAGTTAATCTATTTCCTCAACAAGTGAAATGTACAAAAATTGATGACACTTAACAAATCTATTCATCACTAGCTGTTAGACATTCACATTTACCACAACATACACGAAGAAAGGCGTACAGTAAACAGAGCAATAACGCACAAAAGAAAAACTAACCTGATGCGTTGCCCTCGAGGTGGGGAAAATCACTGTCCACCACCTGCTGCTTAATTTATTAATTCATCGACAACTTTTTCCAAGACAATAACACAATCTTGGAGTCATCGTTGCTTCCCAAATTATAATTTGCTTCCCAAGCCCTGATAACATATCCGTAGAATAAACATGACAATATAGCTGTCCAGACATGAAAGGAAAAGTTATTAATTTGCTTCAATCAAACGATAATTCTAGCGTCTCTTCAGGCTACGAGTTCTTCAATTTTACTCATTTCGACTCTAATTAATTGGTAGAGAGGCGCTCAGAGCGTCGACTCGACGTTAAGTAGAGCCTCGCAGCCCTCATTAAGAGCGCCGCTCGCTTCCTTAATTCGACACATCCCGGGATGGAGTTCGCACTCAGGCACACGTCTCGAGAAACCCAAAAACTTTAATTTTTAATTAATGCATACTTAAAATCCATAAATTAATATTCACGTATCAATTCATCAATAGCGAGTAGGATTTTCTCTCAAAGTGAAGGTCTAAAGCAGGCAATAATTATATTAACGTACGTGTCTCCAATAGCGAACTGCGTCGCAACTTGTGAAGCATTCACGCATCTTTGGTCAATATCCAGTATCGAATATCCAGTATCGAATTTTCGATTTTATTACACATCTTAATGCGTTTAAAACCTTGGCTTCTTAAATAATCAGATGAAATTCATATCTTCGAACAGTTATTGTATTGCTCGTATTACTAATTAGTGAGTTTACTATGAACTTATAATCAATGAGACAAACGAGTATGATACTCATGATTTACCTTGATGAATCCTATTTTAATAATATTAATTTCAATTCTCTATTCGTAATACGCGCTTGAGTTTGATTTGGAGCTATTGGAGGAAATTTACTGAAAATGTTGAAGAAATATTATAATCATAATATAGGATGCATTGTAGAAGCAGATAAAAATGTCTATGGAATCAATTATACTCTGTTATATTCTAAACTTTGCATTTGTGGCAGCTAGATGTCTGGTCTCCCACGGGGAGAATTGTGCTTAAGAATTCGGACCGGTCAGCTCTCGGGCAACTGAAATTGAATTATTTTGCAGGTTGTTGTGCGGATCGCAAACCTCTCAGGAAGGGACCTTTCGGTAGAGCAACCTCTCGGTAGAGTAACCCCTCGATCGTCAAAGCATCCCCTTGCTTGAGCAACTCCTCAAAAGGGAAACTTCTCGGTAGAGCAACCCCCGTGATGAGCAACTCTTCGGAATAGCAACTTTTGAGATGAGAAACCCCTCGGAATAGCAACCCTTGGGATGAGCAACCCCTTGGTAAAGCTACCCTTGGGATGAGCAACCTCTCGGAATAGCAGTCAATAATATGAACAACCCCTTGGAAGGGCAACCCCTCAGTAGAGCAACCCCTCGAAAAGGCGACTCATGAGACGAGACACTCCTTTGTAGGGTAACTCTCAAGATAATCAACCCTTCGGAATTGTAACCCCTGGGACTAGCAACCCCTAGTACTAGCAACTCCTGAAATGAGCAGCTCCTGGGATGAGTAACCCCCGGTTGGGATGAACAACCCATCGAAGGCGACCCTACGGCACCGGCAGAGTAACCCCTCGGAAGAAACCAGGCCGACAAGGAGGCTTAATAACATAAGTTTAGGAAAACTCTAAAGAAATTGCAAACGAACGACAAAAATGAAAAGATGATAGGCAGAATATGAAGAAAAATATATAAACAAGTAAACGATTAAAGTAAATTCGTTAAGTAATAGGCTTGAATATAAGGGGAAGGAAGAGATGACATAGAAGAGCTGGAGAAAGTATTAGTGAGAGTGAGATAGCAAAGAAATAGATTTTTCTACTGAATAAAGGTAAACAAAATTGATACAAAACACCAAGAAATTGCATGCGAATCGACGAAGGGAGGATGCGGGGGTGCCTCGACCATTGCATGGAACTCAATGAAGAGGCTAGACCAGCCGTCCTGGGCAGGCTTGACCAGCCGTCCTGGGCAGGCTTGACCAGCCGTCCTGGGCAGGCTAGACCAGCCGTCCTGGGCAGGCTAGACCCTGTCTCTTATACACATCTAGATGTGTATAAGAGACAGNTCCTGGACAGGCTAGACCAGCCAACCTGGGCAGGCTAGACCAGCCGTTCTGGGCAGGCTAGACCAGCCATCCTGGGCAGGCTAGACCAGCCGTCCTGGGCAGGCTAGACCAGCCATCCTGGGCAGGCTAGACCAGCCGTCCAGGACAGGCTAAACCAGCCGTCCTGGGCAGGCTAGACCAGCCGTTCTGGGCAGGCTAAACCAGCTGTCCTGGGCAGGCTAGACCAGCCATCCTGGGCAGGCTACCAGTTTTTCATTTCATTAGTGCTTATGCAAGTGTGATGTTTATGGTTGTTATGCACGTGGTTGCGATGTGTTCAGTTATGTTCTCAAGTGATCTTGTGCTCCAGCGAGATGTGTTCAGAAATAATAGGTGTTATTATAATGTACTAGTCGGTAAGGTAATCAAGAGTAATGTTGTGATGAACTCAGAGGTGAAGTACATAAATTTAATGCGCTTGGTTATAGTGTATTGAGGATTGAAGAGATGGTGCACTCTGGTGCGAGTAGGACATCTGTGGTATGAGTATGAGACCACAGGGGTGGCCATTTGTGGACAATCTGCTGTGCTCAGTTATCAAGTGCACAGTTAAGCTCTAATTAGGTGCGTTGCATAGCTTTAAAGTGCATTAGTAAAATGTTCACAAGTGTGGAGTGCATACTGCACAGGTGTGTTGTGCACGGCTTTGTCACGCTTTTCTACATTACGCGCATTATAAGCACAGTATTTTGGACGCGCTTCTATTGATTATTGAACAATTTTACTCGATTCTTTAACACGATTGTCGGATACCAAATCTAAGCTTCGTTGGTATTCCTAATGGTGCGTGCAAATCCCAGGAAAAGTTGCCAATGGTATGGAAAATATTACTAGAAGCATAGATCAAAATTAAAAAATAGATGCAAGTCGCCGATGATGCGCCTAAAATTTAGATCGAGAAATTTCTCCTTCACAAAGGCAAGCAATTGCTTCTCAGCCGCAGTCATTAATGAGGCCTTGACATTAGTGATGAATATAATCGTATGGAATAATTACTCATGGAATGGAATTATAATTGAAATTGTCGCTGGGCTGCGGGTCCATGCATGTCATTGGAACTTCATGCATCTTCAAACTTAGCTTCCTCCTCCATTCACGGGACATGCAGCTTGATGAATAATTTAGTATGGACTTCACAATTAGGAACTTCAGTAAATTGCGAGCAGTCTATGCATTATCCAAATTTATAATAATGAATTCGGTGACCACCATCACAGTAAAATTTTTGTGTAAAAAACGGGTTCAGTTTGATATTTTTATTATTTAAGACAGCACTTCAAAGTCTTTCTGAAACTTCCCATTATAATTTTGCTTTATGTTTACAATTCCTAGGAATTAATTCTTATATTGGCAAGAACAGTTTTTAAATGAAATAAACTTCATTCATTCATCATCATCATTGGCTTAAATTTTACATCCATATTCCTCTGATTGTTCATTTTTATAATAGGTTATTATTTTGAGAACTAAGGTATATTGAGATAACAAATAAAAACATAATAAAAATTCCATCAAAATGAAGTGTTATCATGTTCACAGTAATTGCCTGGTGATGAATTATGTGCGAGGTAAAAATACGATACGAGATGATCTACATTGAGATTAATGCTCGCGAGGTTTATTATACGGGAAAGCTAAAAACTATTTCTCATTGAAAAAAAGTTTGGCAGCATGTAGATGTCTAATATAATTTTAGCTGCATGTTGTACTCGAAAATAAGTTTAGCAACGTGTAGACTTGACGTTTAACCCCCGCAAATATGTGTGGCAGCTAGTTTGTAACCGTCAACCTCATTGCTTAATATGAACATATATTTGTATCCTCTCTTTATGATTGGTACCATCTTTTCCTGATATGTATCATCTCGCCTGATGCGTACCTTCTTTGTTTGATATGTATCATCTTTGCCTGATATGTACCCTTTGTGTTTGATATGTACCATATTTGCCTGATACGTACCCTCTTTGCCTGATATTTATCCTCTTTGTTTGATATGTACCAAGTCAAAGGCGTATTTTAGCCGGCAATTATGAACCTATAGCAGACGAGCCTGAAGATGTGTAGCTCGCGGCAGTCGCGGACGACATGACGAGCTTCATTGCCGGCTCTGATTAAAGCCTTTGAACATCAGCGCGCACCATCAGGCGGCGCGTAGCTGAGGCTTGGGAAAGGCAGCGCCAATATACCAGATGTTCTTTGGCCGATATAATGATCTGTATGATGGGTAACATGGATGTATAAGCAGGACCCCTATACAAATCTATATTGGATAACACAGATATATAAGCAAGTGCAATACAATGATCAATAATGGATAGTCCAAATAATGATCACTGGAATTACTGTACATTCAGATTATTGTACTCATAGATTAAAGGCTTAACTGTCACCCAACTTGTACTACAATTTCTATTTCAATTTATTGTAATCTAGTGTCTGTAGGACACGAATTCTGTGTGAATCCAGGGGTTGTGAGAAAATCAAATTATTTCATTCTTGTCAGCACGTGAAGTCAAGCATGGCATGTAGGGAAAAAGTCGTTACTCCTCCTACTTTACTTGCATATTTAATCTGAATTGACCTACCAGTCTATTCTTAATCTTTATTTAATTGCATCAGTGTATATTTTGCCTGGATAAAAGATATCACATCCCAATTTCTCCCTCTATACTTCGCCTCGAGTGTTCACTATCTTGTAGAGGACAATGTCTCTGCATTTTGTGTAGAGTGCCTATTTAATTTCGGTAGAAGTGCCGTCAAGGGAACGTTGCTATTAGCACGATGCTCTCTGGGTGGACGATATAGGAAAACTTTCAAGAGAAGCACCAAAAAGTGTAGTATAAACAGCCCCTTCGTGTTGCTTGTTTTGTTAAATTGGATCAACCCATATAATAGTTGTAAATTACATCTGGATGTGTTTACCCCTCAGAGTTTAAGATAAGCGACTGAAATGAAATTCATATTAAGCAATTTTTCGGTAGCTTAGACAGTTCATACGTTCATGAATTATTGCGGGTGAAAAAGTTAGCTAAGTAGACTGGCAGTATGGGATCTATCCTCACATAACCTGGAAGCATTTCCGTTCGACTGAATGTTTTACACGAAAGTTTGCAAAACAAAATAGCATCTGCATCATTTTTCTATCGAATAAGAATAATTTTTGTAGAATATCAAGGTGTTCAAACATCAATATTATTTATATTGGTGATTTGAAATATATTGGTAATTTGAAAATGTGAATAAATGTTAATTTGAAGTTCAAGGTGCCAAAAACGAGGCCATATTTCTCCTGTTAACGTATCTCATCCTTGCCAACGTTAGCACGAATGGCAGAACTGCGAACTAAAGGCCGCTCGTTGCCAACACTGCCGTCGATTGGAGAGTAATCTAAGAGCAGAGCGTATCATGTTGTGATGACTCACAATCTAAGAGCAGAGCGTATCATGTTGTGATGACTCACAATCTAAGAGCGTATCATGTTGTGATGACTCACAATCTAAGAGCGTATCATGTTGCGATGACTTTCATCACCATGGCGAAACATTCTAGATAGAACCGTTTCCGTAGCATTGAGTCTGTTAAAGTTAAGATCTCTTTGTCTGTGATACGGACTGGGAACTCATGTGCAAATCTTCAGACGCCCGATGAAAGACCTCTCACCTTACTCTGATGACTCCGATATTTAATGATTGAGACCACACTGCTACCTCATAGATTATTTGATAACAAAGTTCAGCTGCTGACTGTCTGAAATTTATGCCGTCCATGGCTCTGAAGCAATTTAATCAGAGTCATTTGCTCCCTGCCACCCACAAAATGTTTCGTTTACAATTTTCAATTAATTTCACGTAAAATTATAAATTTAAAAGTTTGAATAACCCAAGAGCTTGTAAGCGTGCTAGACTCAAGTGATGGGCATGTAAAATTAAAATAATCGTTTCCTTAAAAATTAGTTACTCGAACAGAAATATATTCTTTAACATGCAACTATGAGGATTTTCGGTTCAACGATTGATAACATCATTCGGCTCATTTTTGGAAACAATGATCAATTGTGCTTTTTGATCTCTTGATTAATTGATACATTTAACGATACACTGCCCCCTTGCAACTAAAATATGCAGCAGAGAATGGACAGCTCAGAGTGTGTAGTTGCTAAAACCAAGCACCTAGGATCTCAGCCTAACTGATTGATTCATCGTCGCCTGACTGCGCACATTGATAAAATCGCCGTCCATAGAACATACCTACAGTAATTGTGTACATTCATTCAGCCAGATTACTTTGTTCACAGTGCAGAGTCATGGACAGACTTTACACCAGGCGTTATGTTCAACATCGCGCAATATGGTGGCTTAAGTTTCCTCTTCGTTCGCACACCTCACACTTTTATCAATGCCACGGACGCAGTCAGTACTTGAGGCTGAAATGATGACAGTTATTGTTTGTCCATGTAGACTATTAACTGAACTATTCATATAACTTGCTATACCGTTATTTTCAGAAAAAGTCGATTTTACTGCTTTTTGAGGCGACAGTCAAATCTTAATCATTCAGTGATCTCGTATTTCGAATTGTGCCTATCCTCGAATAATTTTTTTTATAAAATTAAGATGGAGTTGACAAAATTATATGATATTTTTAGCTAATTGGTTATATTATTCCGTCACATAGTCATGTCCTAATTGAGAAGAATATTCTCAACTGGTGTCGAAAAAATGCGCAGGATGGCAGTCCTAAAAAATAATTATTTGCTCTCAAATTAACAAACGTAGTAAATATTTCGCATGTATTTTTGAATAATTGAGTAAGGCCACTAAATATGGAAATGTGGAATTCATTGATGTGTGTAAATATACATCGCAATTATCGTGTATATAACTAATACAGCGTTACCTTCACGACTTTTGGTCTGAAATGACTGGAATTATAACAAGGCAGTGCGAATTTTTAATTAACATACGTATTCAGGGGATAAAAAGTTTCTTCTTTTTAATTCACGTGTATAATGGTAGGAATCTGTGGGTATGTTTGGAAATGATCTCCAAGCAACCCTGCCCCTGAATGTTAAAAGAACTCCGACACCTATGCAGTCTTTTGGTCTTCCAAAAGAAGAAGCGGAAAATCCCCCCATGATCAGAATCAGATATGCCAATAACTCTTCCAGTCCAGGCTGATGTTCGTGATCTCAAAATACCAAGTCTTGTTGTTATTTACGGGTTCCATTTTGCCGCAATCTTTTTCTGTTACATCAACATGCGCATGTAGAATTACTTCAATGATTGCCATTTCTCTTTTATATAATGTAGGTTATGACTTTCTCACGAATCATAAGGCAATTAGATTTTACAAAGTGTTGAATTTGTGTATAATGAGGAGAGTTGGCTTCTAACCATTGATAGAAGTAATTATTTATCGAAATTGGAGTAAATTAGGTTTATCACATTTTAAAAAAGCTGCGTACATGCATCAATCACCAGTTGTGCGCAGTCTCAACGCAAATGAAACAAATTAAAATTAATGAAATTATCTGCTTATTTTTGTGTCATAGTTTACCTCATTTCCTGCTTCCCGAGCCTCGGTCGCGAGCGAGTGTAATAAACGTGGCAGATTTTTGGGCGACATCGTGGAGCTTCCTTTGATGTCGGCTTTTTTCACTAAGAACTGATCAACGGATTAATATTTCAGCAACGTTGTCGACGAGTATCAGAAATCTCTTTATTTCTTTTCATGAATCTTAGCCGGCTTTCCGGCGGCCTCTTAAATACGTCTTTTGTTCAAGCTGTTTTTAGCATTTAATTTCGCTCGGCTTTGATTCGACACCTATGCTTCAATATAACATCGGTAATTTGGAGACAGAATTTTAGACACAAATATGTTGTCGGACTCGCCTTTGTTTTATATTCATCATCACATGTCTAATTGCCAGATGCTCATTTCCCAAGAGGAATCAAGACGTCAACCAGCAAAAATTTTTATTAATATAAATTTAGATTCGATATCATCAGCCCTAATAGCTACCCTAGAGAAGTTATTTGTGGCAGTTAAGATATACCATGAATATGATTGCACTGTAATGGTCAATACTGGGATGGTTAGTAAAATAAATTTACTATTGCAGAAGAATTCAAGTTTTCATCGTCCCGATATCGTAAATCTATCTCAAAACCGAAGCCAATTGTATTCAATTGACTAACGTTGGTTGCATGATTTAAAGAAAAATCGGACCTGTTGTACAGATTGACATTATCAATTTCCGCGCCTCAAGTTTGAAAGATCAGAAATATGATGTATTGCATTAAATGCTAAGCACTGTAATTTTTTCAATTTGAAAGTTACCTACCCAGGAAAAGTTTGATGTCAGTTAATCGTGACTTTGACCAATTGACGGATTCAGAATTTTACTGATTGAGTCATTGTAGAATCCTTAGCCAGATTCTCCGTGATGATAAATTCACTAATAGAGTGACGTCAGAAAAAAACATGTTTCAAACAATTTCATCCGATCAACCGTAATACTGTTATTAACCCAAGACAAGACGAGCGGCTGAGAACTATGGGCTGTCAGTAGTACTTATATCTTTATATAAATAATCAACGACCAGTCGAATAGACATTTGAAAGCCAAGAATGTAAGATCACACGTTCTATTGCATGGTATCTCTGATCAGATGTCTCAATATGACATATTTATGACCGGACGTCTGATTGCAAGGAATCCAACAGCCAGACGTTCTAAGTACCCACGACAAGATGCCTATTGACAAGGTTTATGCGACCAGACGTTTTAACGAGCAATCCTTGACCAGCCGTTTGATGGCAAGATTTATACGACCAGGAATTTTGCCTCACAAAATCGACGACCTTAACTCGTAGGCCGCGCATGCGAACTTCTCATCATCTTGCAGGAGCAGCGCAAATTTGCCCCACCATATTGAAGATTGTCGAATTATGCGCGATTTGATCGACCAAATGCCAGTCACGCCAGCCCATCGCACTCGTGCTCCACGCTCCTGCAGCGCTCCGATAACATTGAGAAATATCCTCGTGTAATCCTCGTAATCGAGTCTCAAGGATGTAATATTTTAGTAGGTGATTTTTGCTCAAAAAATGTTGTTTATGGGTTTCCTACATGAGGTATAAAAAAAAGATAAATACACGCGTAAGATATTCACTTCTTTTGTGTTGGAGAATTACTGTTTTTTGAATGCAAGCAATTGCCTTGGCACGAATAAATTTTTACAAATTTTTAAAATAATTAACGAATATTATACAGAAAAACTAATTTCCTGCATTGTCAGAATGACACGACATCTCAGACACATTGCAGAAATTGTAAAAGAAATCGTGTGAGGCTGAAATTGAATTACGAGTTGCAGTAAAATCCCTGTGGATAATTTAATCTATTATTTGTGATAGAATTATATATCATTATTGGTAATGAAGGAAATAGAATTTCCCTATTTTAGTTTTATTGCAAAGGGTTACTTGATTATGTTACATAGTAATGTGTAACACAGGTCTGGTATACCTAACACCTGCGATAGGTGATGTTGGGAAATCGTGAAAAAACATTTGAATTATTTGAAATAACCATTCGAGTTAATTTTTATCGTTATGCGAATGTGCATTATAAAGCAATGAAGTTTAATCACAAGCAGAGCGTCGAGTTTCGATGTAATTCATAATTTCTAAATTATCTCGTCATTCTTGTGTGAATTAAATAGCCGTGTAACTTACTGTATAGCATAAAATGCATTGATATATGACAGGTTCACCTTGACTTTCTGTATAGCAGAAAATGTGTTGATATATGACTGGTTCACCGCAACTTTCTGTATAGTAAAATGCATTGATATATGACTGGTTCACCTTGACTTTCTCTGTAGCAGAAAATGTTGATATATGACAAATGTGTTGATATATGACTGGTTCACCGCAACTTTCTGAATAGCAGAAAATGTGTTGATATATGACTGTTTCATCGTAATTCAGCGCTCTTAATTGAAGTTCCTCCTATCATTCCGTCACAAATTTTGAAGACATCTCTTATAGAGTCTGGCGAGGAATGACTGGCAATATAGCGCCTACTGGACTCTACTCAAGGCTTTCTATCAGGATTAGGCCTTCATAAACTAGGATCACAGGACTTAGGTGCCAGGGCTCATCAAAGTTCCTTGAGGCAGGCGGCTTGTGGAGCGGCTGACGTCTACCAGCGCAGGACTTATGCGGGGCAGTCTCCTCAATTAGCTGATCGTTACTTTTCGTATAATCGTTTTGAGCAAAATCTGTGATAATTCGAAGTGCTTTTGTCGCTAAATTCTTCAATATTTCACTTGGTACATTGAAATTCCATTTCGTATTCAGGATTTGTGTCTAGGTTTGCTCTGAAAAAAACTGCTAATGTGTTTTTCTTATCTGAAAGGTCGCTACGGGCACTTTCTAAGTATTTTCAGTACCCAGTACACCTCTTCAACTGACATCTTGTTTTAACGATTAATTTGGCGCGCTGGAAAACATGTGTTCATGATACAACCAACCATCACTCCTGAATCATAGCTACCTCGAACCCACGAAAATTGGGTATCTCAAGTATCATCAGTAGGTGTTTCAGACGTTGTCGTCCCAGGCCACGCTGGAGTGTCTCAGTATTCCGCTGCCCTCAGCCCCGGCAAGCAAGTCGTCCTCGCCGCAGAGGTCACAGAAGCCAGTCAATATCTAACACATTTTTATTGCCTAGGCCGTGAAAAGTTTTTTTTACGGCTCAAATTATTCAACTGATGTTTTAATTATCGCTACCATGAATTGTTAGCCAACAAGCCGCAACCAAAACAGGATGCAGTTAAAAGTATTTTAAGCTTTCTATGCACTACATAAAATATGGGCAGTCATCGTGCATGGCTGCGGCAGAAATCTCCACGGATTATATTTCATTTAAATATATCACGTATGATAATTCAGCGGAACCTATTTCTGTTTTCCTAATGGTATTTAATTTTACTGATTTTTCCCATGTTATAGTAGCAAACTATTACAGATTCAAACTATGTTTCAAAGAATTAATGCTTTTTATAAGGGGACCGTCTCGCCTACAATTTTCAATTTTGGCGTTTTCCGGTTTTTGTGCTCATCTGAAAGCTGGAATTCTTTTCTTTCCAATGGTACCACTGCCATCGCTGTACGCCAATATTTACGTTCATGACGTCTCTTTAAAGGGAATCGGGTGGGAGAGTTCTTTTACTAATTAGATATAAAGTAATTAGCTGCTGAAATCTTTGAATATAGTTTCTACTTGAGTTGTGCTGCAGTTACATGCTTAGTCTCATCTTAAAGCTGACATTCTGAGCTTTTCAACGATACCACTGCGATCCTTGTACGTCAATATTGACGCACACGGCCGGGCTCTAAATGGGGGCGGGGGGTGGAGTTTCTTCACTAAATAGACCTAAGAAAATTAGAGCGGCAAGACTACATATATTGGTGTATCTGGCATCTGAGCTCAGTTACCCTCCTAACTTTGTACGTAGAGGTGCGCTACAAGTTGCTGCTAGCATCCCTGAGTTGATTAAGCTACAGAAGAAGCCTGTAGTTTGGTATCCATGCTACATTGAGTGCCTATTTCAAGACGCACGAAACTTTGTCGCGCCGTCCTGAAAAGTTCAACTTATTGTCACGGAAAACCTATCTCCTCCTACAGTTTTCAAGCTACAGCAATGGGAGATATATCATTCGATTCGTAAGGAATAGCTCTACAAACTGCGTGTATAGTTTTTAAGATTTCATTATAGTTTGGATTATATATTGGAAAAAGGGGGAGGGTGGGGAAGAATTTTTGTTTTTTTTCTTTAAATCCCCCTCCATCAGGAACAAATTCAAAATTGAAAAAACTGAACACGTGAACGCTAGATATGGTCTTTACGGATCGAATGACATGTGTCTCGACCTTGTAGCATATATACTGTAGGAGGAGATAGATTTCTAAAGTACCCCTTTATTTCTTCGTTTTCTATTAATTTCACGTTTTCTTCCGTTTTTTTCGAAAAATTTACACGAACAAAAACAATTTTGTTTTACATTTTACATATGTGTACCGAATTTCAGAATGATCCGCCCAAAGGTATACGATTTATTATTTGCGCGAGACGGTCCCCTTAAACTACGTTATCGCTGTTTTATCTTCCTAAGCTAGATGCGGTTAATCATTCAAGTTTTGGCTCCAGTTTGCTGCCTCTCATATCCTAGCTTTATTTTATGCAATGGGTCACTGAATACATTATACGCGCTGAGAAGATGAAATCCGACGGCAAAACTATTGGTGAAGCAGAATTCAGAATTAGTTCACAAAAAGTTGAAAGCTACTTTGGAAATAACTAACCTCGATCCGAGAGAAAAGTTGTACTGCATTGGTGTGTTGGTGTTTAGTGACACTGAACTTCAATAATTAGTAACACAAGTAAAGCCTACACAAATATCGCAGTCGTGAGTGGCGCCCAATTGCGTTAAACAATTATTGCGAATTTTGTGTTATTTTCAATCAGACGGTGAAATGAAATTTCTTTATTCCGGAACTAGGAGCAGTAAACAGTTTCTCATGCAATGCCCTGCATTCCTTGTAGCGCTGGAACTCTACTCCCTGCTTGCGACTGCGGGTGAAACTTATACATTAGGTGCTTAATTTTGAACTTGCGTTGAATTTTAATTTAACAAGACCACAAACTTAAGCTTCATTAGAGAGAATTTGAAGGCAAAGTTTCTGCATAGCTGAACATGCACATGGTAAAACCAGGCGCGGTAACATGACTCAGGGTTATTAAGGTTATAGAATTCTTTCATAACATTTGTATTAGTGCAAGAAAAATGCTATTCGAAGAATGTGTACCTTGAGAAGAATCTATTAAGTACCTATATTTATTTCATTAATAAGAAGAACATCTCAACGAAATTATACTAAATTGCGCCATTCCCGAATTGCTATTATTTATTCTTTACATGATCTTACCTGCGATAACCGATTATTGCTCAAGTAGCGATGTATGTCAAAAGTGAACTCAATCGTCTTCCTACGCGAATTTTCATCGGTTTTCGGTTATATTACTTTTCACCTGAGCATGCCGAGCCACCTAATAATCCCTCCTCTAATATTCAACTAAATGATTGCGAGTCAGACAAAAAAATACTGTTTAATTAATTGGAAAATTTCACGACAAAAACCAGTAAACTGTGAGTGATTCATAGAAATTATCGCAATTTTATTCTGGTCAGAATTTATTTTATTGATCAAGACAATCTTCACCAAAATTTGCGCAGTATTATTAATAGTGTTTTGTGAATATTAAGTGTAACAAAATGAAAGTGAGTCGAAAACTTAAAATTATTAGGTCTTTCAGCCTAATTCAATGTATTCAAAAAGCCTATTTGAGAGATTCTACACGAAGTTCCTCGTGCAAATAATGGCAACTCGGAACACCGCAAGCCGACGACATTTGCTTATCATAAGCGCTGCTGCATGGCAAATGCAGATAATTCTCAATGCTCAACATACTTTTCATTAAATAAGGGGTATATTCAAGTTCTAGCAGCACCTCCTTGTTGCAAATCTTTGTTAGCCTAATTATTTCTATATAGGGTTCTTACCGGTGGGAAGCCAAGTGAAAAATTCCTTGCAATCCGCGGATATAAAGACGAATATTTAGGTTATTTCCATGCCACGAACTTTCGATTAGTTCGATGATAGACGAAGAACAGTATAACAAGTTACATATAACAAGATTTGTCTATTTTAAAATGAAATCTCAAAGCAGAATGCAGAATAATTATTAAAGTTACAGAGATTTTGCGACAAAATCCTTCCTACTAGCAAATATTTATCCCTCTCTCGTTTGTTTTTAGGTAAAGAAAAGAGAATACTTACCTTGATTTTCAGAAGAATCACTATTTTAAAGCTAAAAAAGTTAATTATGTTTTCCATAAATTGAACATCTACAGCAAGCAATCATTTCCTGAGAGATATTAATCCATTTTTCTAAGTTATTACATAATCTTAGATTAATATAACTTAACATGTACGAGTTGCATGGAATATTTATTATTTTATTCACAGTATTTGAAAGTGCTGCGCGAATTCAAGGAGAATTCGAATGGATAGCATTTTCATCCCGGCTTTGCTGCCTCCAGCGTGCGTTTGACGAGATCGTCTCGACCTGCAAAAGTTGCTGGCGGCAGCCACGCCGTTGCAACGCTCAGTCCCAGACGTTGGAATAAGGCCAGGTTCACACCACACTGCCACGTTTATGCCAGCCAAGGTCCGTTCCCAGCCAGGTGCATTCACATGTTCAGTCCGGTCACGGGACGTCTTCATTTCAGTTCCTTTCGTTTTACGTGCCATGACATTCCCGCACCGTTGCTAACTGGTATATTTCCATACCAGATTTAAGAAATCTGGTTGCGCTAAGAAATCTGTTATGTTTAGATGATGTCTGGCATTGAAATTTTCGATGTGGTATGTTTGCTAAAATCTGGTGTGTTGAGCAGGCAATCTGATATATTCGACATAAACATAGTTGGCAACGCTGCATTCACGTCCCGGTGGAAATATCTTTGGTTTTGATTGCTGCTGGACCGTGCCTGGTTTGGCAGATGCCATGCATGACTGGTGTGAATGCTTCTATAGAATAAATGCATCAAATAATGTTGGACTGGACTATGACTGGCACGTGTCCGGCAATATGGTGTGAACCAAGTCTTAAAAAGGCTACTCGAACTCAGCTGTGCAGTGTGCACCCTAACCGGCGACGCTTACCATGCATCTCCCATGACACCGATCGACATAGGCTAATAGCTCACGTCCAGGATCTGGTCTATATTGCTCATTTGACTGGTGTTATTGCGTATATTTTTGATCTTTTAGCCGTTTATGATGTTCTTGTAGCTCTATGTTTTATAGAATAAAAGTATTGCCATGGAAATGGTGCACATGGAATATGTGGAAGGTCGTTAAATCTCACAAAATTCACAAGAGTTTTTTACAACTAAATCAGCTAAGTGAATTTCAAGAAATAATTAACGAGGAACATTGTTAGAATACTGACGGACGTAAATAGTGGCATAATATAAATATATTTAAATACTTAGATGCTAGAGGTCATGGTAATCGAATTTTCACGTTGCATTTCAATCATTTTTAAACGGGAACAATAATTATTGCCCTTCTTCTTGGTCTTAAAAGAGTTGGTCTGCTTTTTTTTATTCTCATTCGAAGAAAGCGTTCTGCCATTAATATAATCACTATATTAAACTCGCCAACACTGAATTATTTATGTCAGTGCTCAAGATATTTTCTCATTCTACGTTTAACTTTTTCAGTCGTCTCTGAGAAGCAACACCTTGCAGTTCATAAATCTGCCACTCAAATTTACTTCTACTCCTCTCACTTCTGAAAATAGTTAAGATATTTACTTTTTAGAATATATACTCAAAGTTACGATATTTTTTCTGAAGTCGAAAATCTGGTGCACGCAGAAAGCATTAATTTTTGCGGCGCCATTAAGAACAGCGGACACAAAAGTCGACCAAGGTCTTACATGTGGAGCTCAGTTCAAAATATCGTAAATATTTCCTTCCTGAGGAGCTATAATATAGTATGATGATTAGTTTAAAGTATGAAATAAAAGTATTTTATGTAAGAATTGCTGTTTGTTCGAGACACGAGATATTGTGAATGATGTTCTAATATGAAAACGCGTGGCAGTTGTGAACCTATAAAGCTCAGTAATATGAAAAAAAGTAATTTTACTTGATTATATTAATCGCTCTTTTTCCCTGCCTGTGGTTTCTTCACGGCTGTGTTCATCTGGATCATGATTTTGTTTTAAGTTTCGGGCAGGCGCTCTGTGCAAATATTCCATTATAAAAAATTTCGACAAGTGAACGCAAAAATTTCAACGACCAAAATTGTATCAGCCCAAAAAGCGAATTCGAATGACATTATTTCCCATGTGGCGGCAAGACAGATTGCAGAGCTTCCCTGCAGTGAGCGTTCACTCCGTGATTTTCATAGGAGCTTATTTCTCAAGGATTGTCGGCATAGAGTGATTATAATATTTTTGAGTGTTTCAGTTATGACAAACATTGGAATTATAACCGAATATTAAATCTTCGTTTCAGAATCTTGCAGAAAATATTTAAACTGTTTTTCAAATCGCAGTTCAGCATGAACGAGGCTGTGATCGTTTTTCAAAAGCCAAAATATGATCACGACATCAGCGCAATGTTTGACGATCAAGCTTCCGTAGCCAGATCCTGCAAATATTTTTCTTTCATTTTATTCAAACCCGGAAGAGATTGCGGCGCTTTTTAAGCCCTTCTTGCTGCTCCGTTTTTCACGTGAAATAAATAAAAGAAAGCGCTGGCAGGCATGGACTGCTTGGCTGGTCAGCTTATTTTTCTTTCTTTTGACTCGATGAACTTTTTGTGCGAGAAACGAGTCGGTCGTTCTGCCGATGTCGGCAATAAGGTAGAACCTCAGCACATTTCCGCGTGCGCCGACCAGTCAGTGCAGCCTCACGAAGATTGACAGAAATAAATTATGATGATGTTATCCAGAGGTGAGTTGTTTTCGTATTGTGGAGACCAAAGCTCGTGCGGAAACATAACACAGCTGAGTCTCCTCACTGCTTACTGTACATAATAAGACATTACATAGAAGGAAATTTTCTTGCTCATTTCAATTTTTATGATTTCTGAGCCAACTATGTACGCGGAATACATTCAGCCGATTTACTATTTTCAGGCTGAGCAAGATGCATATTTCAGCATAAGTTCTAGGTTGATGCTAGTCTTTTATCAGCTAGGTTTAGGCAAACTCGACAATTTAAAATTTTAGTGTGGATGGATTGGTTGGATAATGCGTTGTATATCAAAATGTCTTGTGTATTAATTCTACTTGACATTTAATAATAAAAAGTCTTACAAATACATTGAAATATACCAGCTTTTCGATCCACCAACGCCAGTTAAAAATCCGTTTGAATAATTGATGAAAAAATTAACATAAAAAATTTTAACTAAAATTCACACACATGTCTTCAGTCTAGCTTACATTAAGGAAAAACTGCTGCTATACTATACCATTATTTACAAGAAAAGCATTTATATAAATTATATAAACTGTTGGAAATTACTTGTCTTAATCATATAATTGTTTGTTTGTGTTCATGCTAATTGGTACCATAATTTTTATACAGATATATATCATGATATAATAAACATTGTTTTTTTTTCAAGAAAAAAGCAGGAATTATTAATTTTTACAGCATAATTTCCGATTTTCGGTAAAACAAACTGCCCATGTTACCAGGCAGTACTAAATTTTTAAAAGAAGATATAAGTTATTATAGCTTTAACTTATGCTCAAGATGATGCTTATGCTTCAGCTTATCGCTTTTATAGTAGCAGCAAACTTTGAAATTATTACAATCAATCAACGATAAGAGGGCACCGCATCCAGTTCTCATGTGTCAATGTTATGGTGAAATTACTCGTTACTTAAGATTACTTGTTATGAATGCATGAAAAGCATTTTGAAGCTATCAGTATGATGTGTGTTGACTTCGTCGTTATCATCAAGATGTTTAAGAACTTTTTAATGTTCAGGAAACTTCTGAACATGCACATGCAGTCGCGAGCTAGAGAAGGCGGTATTGTTAGAAATAAACATATTTTGTTTTCACAAATATTTTATGACATAATAATAATTTTCGAAACCCAGTTAACCAGTATGAGTTTAATCTTGTTTTCCGATAGCTATTCTGTATTCAATAATGCCAATTTTCTCTAATAATGATCTTGTACTTCTTTAATTAATAATTTTTTATGCCAATTTATACCTGTTTCGCAACTGCCATCACAAGTCACTGCATCACATTATTCGTCAACAATTTGTTATCTATGTTCAACATATTCAGCATTATTTTCATATGGGGGGAATAACTCAGGAAAATATGACACTAAATGGTCTACTTACATCTCTAGCGGAGTTTCATGGCATGGAATGGGCAATAAAAGTCTAACTAAATGAGACTTTAAATTAGTCAAAATATTATCAATTTCATTCATGCTCCACGAATCTGTAGTTAGCTCCCGAGATCCACAACTAGAATCATTGACACACAATTCCCAACAATACCAGTATAATAAACTATCAGTGCATGTTTGGTGTTTCTGTGGAGCTTTCGTCCAGAACAAGTCGGAACAGTATAGCGGATCACAGATGCCTGCCCGCACAACGTTATTTGTTCTCGCAGTGAGAACTGCAACAGCTGCCGTACTCTTCAGGCCAAATTTTTAAATTAGCAGAGTGGTCATTAAATTCATGCATTTGTCTAGTCAATATTAGCAATTCACTGATATGAGGAAATTATTTTTCTTTTTTTCTCGGCCAAGTAATGTTTGCCAGGATTTTTCCCCCTAGTTTCGATTTGGAGGCAATGGCAGCGCATTCACGTGAATTCAGGGAATGGTAACGACCCAATTGTTTAGGACTTGACAATTGTAAGCTTTCTTAACATACACGATTTAGAGCCTAAGGTTAACGAATGATTTGCTTTATCACGAACCCTCCATATTCGGATTTATATATGAAATTTATGACACGCAGTTACAAAGAAGACAAAGAATGTTCAGCAAGACTACTGATCAATTGTTGGTCCCTGGCTAGCTTTTATTGGGTTTTTTAATTTCTAGCCAAGAAAAATGAATCGAGGTATAATACCACACAAGGGAATAGACGTTTTCAATTATGCCGCAATATCGGTTGCCCTCTCTGTTCAGATATCCATTGTGACATTTGAAAGCAAAGACGGCACTTGTAATTGGATTTTCAAAACTTTTATACCGGAGTACTAGACTTAATACAGGTTATACGAGATTTAATGTTTTACATAAGTTATTTTACAATCATGTTTGAAAATGTTCAATCTTAAAATCAATGAAACAATCCTATTGCTCTAACGCTAAATTTTTTATTCATTTTTAGTTATTTTGAATTTTCCTTCAACGAATAGCTTAAATTCGGACAATCTATCTGAGAAACAAAAGCAATCAGTGCAAGTGTGATTGACACTATCGTATTGGCTCGACCAAATACCAACCATTGTTCTGTAGTTGCAAGTCCGCGTCAGAGGCGCCAATGCTCCAACTTTTGTAAAGCATGGCTCGCAGAAACCCTGGTGCGTTCCGACGGTTTGCATTCCAAGCGTTGAAGGAAAATGGGCCTGTGCATGTGTATGTGATCAACAATAGTAGGCTTTATAATATACTAAAACAAAATCTGGCAACAATTCTGTTTTTTTGGTTACATCATAATATCTTCTTTCTGAAAAGTGATATTTCCGTTGTTCAATATTGAGGACAATTAGATTAGGTCAGTGCTATTGCGGAACTCTATCAGAATTTCCCAACCTTAGCTGCGTTTTACTATAATTTCGCTGATTTAGCATAATTCGGGTATGCGTTCCCTACCTTAGCAGAGTTTCACCAAAATTTACCAACCATAGCAGTATTCCGTTAAAATTTCCTCGCTAGAGCATAATTCCACTATAATGGCATTATTCCTTGCTTATGGCAAAGGGGGTGAGGGTTCATACGTCGTATCAAAGGCGGTCCTTGCACACAGATGCTATCCGTTTTCCCTGTATTCTCCTTAATTAATCAATTACAATCATGGAACAAGGCAATCAGGAAATAGAACTCTACCCTAATAACGCCTAACAACGAGTGAGTGAGATAAAATAGCTGCATTTTCCGCAAAATTGTTACCGCGTACAATAGCATTTATGGAATTCTATTATATGACACGCGTTTTTCCTACAGAGCTTAAGTTAAACAATTTCATTTGGAAAGCTAACTGTTACATTTATCATAATAAGTACATATGTGAGTGTTTAAATAATTTTCGAGAAAATTTCAATTTTAATCAATATTTCGAATTTTTTTTATCATAATCTTGAAAAATTGTGTTGCACGATTTCACGGGAAAAGCTCATCAATGATTCATTTTTTCTTTGCGGAATCGCTATTTTTCAGAAAAATTTTCAAAATCGTTGAGCTTCAAAAACTTCCTGCCAAATATAATAGCATTAAAGCACTTGTCGCGCATTACCATCACATTTATACAATAAAAATCAATGGTATCAAATGTGATGTGACGCGTTGCTCTGTTTGAGCTTCTTCGACAAAGCGATTTCTCACGACATTCTTCACACGCGTCCGATTCAGCACCTCGTACAAGGCTACCATGAAGTCCGACACATTTTTTTTACTAATCTGCACAATCATTTAATTTTTAAATGCCTTAGATTTGCTTTAATATTTAGATAATTAAGGTAATATATAGACATAGTTGTTCATTGAGTTGTGATGCGCCTAGTGAGGTATATTGAGCTCAGTGCGCCCATCTCCATACGGTACGTCGAATTTAATTTCATATGTTACTCATAATTATGTGAGTGAGAATAAAACATTTTTAAAACATTTGTAAGGTAGCACATTCGCACGTCTGATCTGAATTTAATTAGCAAATACGTATAATATCAGGAATTCGGATCCAAAAATCTACGGAATTGATCGATGCAAAGTTGAATATATATGTAATTGCGTTTAAAAAATTACTGACTGTAGTGCTGCAGTGATGTGTGGTCTAATAAACGGTTCAATCAAACGCAAACACACTTTCGGTTCGGTTTTCTGACATTTTGATGGGCGAAAATGGAGAAACTTTATGACATTCATAATATTTCAATAATGACCCAACCCTCATGCATACAAAAACTGGACAGGAGCGCTAATTGACGGCAGTGAGTTGAACTAAAGCCAGATTTGCAGCTTGTTAAAGCGTTCCAGCCCTCGTTTAAATAAGTAATTGCTTACGCCGGGCTAAATTAGGCTGGTTTTGCTCATAAGAAAACAGGATTTTACAGCTTAATGGATTCTGAAGTCAATTTAGGCTGCCGGGCTGCAATCCGTGGAAGCAAACACAAGAAGAGTTCATGCTTCTGCACAAAATAAACTCGCAACCATAATTATTATTTCATGCAGGGTTAGTTAATGTCGACTTGCAAATTAGTTCGTAAATTTAGACAATTTATAACGAAATACAAAAGACAATAAATGCAATTTTCGTTCAAGAGCTTTAATGTCATGTAATTTCGATATCGTTGCTTCAAACATTTAAAGACTTAATGTTATTTATGTGTATCAAACATATGACTCCATTACATGTCTTACGGCTTGATTGTTAGTAAAAAAATTCTGAACAGAAATTTTTTGTTCAAAAGACATCATATACATAGAAAATATTTATCGTTCTAAAGAACAAATACAAGAAACGAAGCCACCGGGCAAACCTCCACTTATTCAAACAAGAGTCAAATCCCAGACTCGCATACCGATATCAAATTTTATGTATACTCAAGTAACTTAAGATATATATTTAAAAGTCATGTTAGCTAAACACAAGGATAAATAATTAGTTCCGTTCCAATGCCTGATTTTATAACTTCGAATTGGAGAGAACATTCTTTCACTTAAGAAGAACACACACGATAACTTGTCTCTGGAGCAGATACTCGGAACACGGCATCAGGGGTAATAGTTGTTAACTATTACCCCTGCAGTACAGCTCTCTTTACGACGTCCTACAATGGCGACCGAAGCTCCTGATTTTGCGGTCGAATGTTTGTTGCTTGAGGTGACGATGTGGCAGCTTAGCTGCTGTAGGGACAAATGACCGCTAAGACAAATGACTTAATTAATCTAGTTCTTTTTATATTGGGTGCACGGATCTCAAAATTGTGACAGAGCAATACATACAGAGGCCGCCGATAAGAATCTTAACAGTTAACAGTGAACAGTTAACTGTTAACAGTTAAAAGTTAACAGTTAATAGTTAACAGGTAACTGTTAACAGTTAACTTCTAACAGTTAACAGGTAACTGTTAACAGTTAACTTCTAATAGTTAACAGGTAACAGGTAACAGTTGAAAGTTAACAGTTGACAGTTTACAGTTAACAGTTAACTTCTATCAGTTAACAGGTACCAGTTAACATTTAACAGCTAACAGTTGACAGTTTACAGTTAACAGTTAACCGCTAGCAGTAATAGTTAACAGTTAACGGTTCCCAGTTAAGAGTTAACAGTTATCAGTTAAAAGTTAACATTTGTCCTAGCGGTTAAGAAGAATATTGTTGAAAGGCAAAATAAAAGAGGTGTATAATTTGAGAACAATATAATTAGAGCGGTATTGCAGCAGGTGGTAATAGAGCGGTATTGCAGCAGGTGGTAATAGAGCGGTATTGCAGCAGGAGGTAATAGAGCGGTATTGCAGCAGGTGGTAATAGAGCGGTATTGCAGCAGGTGGTAATAGAGCGGTATTGCAGCAGGTGGTAATAGAGCGGTACTGCAGCAGGTGGTAATAGAGCGGTACTGCGGCAGGTGGTAATAGAGCGGTACTGCAGCAGGTGGTAATAGAGCGGTATTGCCATACAGCAGCTAAGCTGCCACATCGTCACCTCAAGCAACAAACATTCGACCGCAAAATCAGGAGCTTCGGTCGCCATTGTAGGACGTCGTAAAGAGAGCTGTACCGCGACCCCCTCTGGGTTTATGGTCAGACTGTCGCGAGCAACTCGGAGACGTTCTTTGCGAGGTGTAACGAAACTGATGTTTCTGATGCAAGCAGTTGTTTTGATACTTTAATTATTTTTACAAGTGTTTTGATTTAGTGGAGCTGATATCTTTTTCAGTTTCTTAGGACAGAACGCTGACTTGTAGACAGATCACCAGAGTATTGTCGAGAACCTATGTATAATGAACTCTAGAAGTCTATAAAAGTTTTTGGTTGTTCTGCAAATATAATATTACAATACAGAAAAATATTTGTATAATTTGGTATGTAAGCAAATCTGGTAATAAATAAATGAGACCAAAAAAATGCAATGATAGCAAAAATTGTAAAAAGTAAGCTCTTCCACCCCACTCTATCAAAAAGCACAATTCTCATCGAACCTCCCTATCCCCCACTGGAATAGCAGAACTCAGCAGCCAATCAGGAGGCGTCCACGGTCGACTGATAAGCTCCCTTGCCGGTCTCTAAACTTCGGATTTGTGTCGTTATCCGCGGATCTTTTGGCCACGTCCGCCGAGCAATGTTATCGGGGCTTCTTAGTGCAGTCTTTTGAGGAGCGGACAATGCGAGCTCCACGGCACCCCCCTCATTCAGCGCATTATTTCCTTATCCAAATGGGCTTTGGTTGCGGTCTCCGTTTGGAGCTATGATGTGTGAGGATTATTTATGACAACAATACATTCAGGATACTTGCAGCCACGGGACATTGGATTGGTATTACAATGTTTATTGATGTTACTTATAGCGGCGATTTGTTGGTGTTGTCTGCAGCGCTGTGATACATGGGAGTTGCTTTGAGCGGCGGGACATTGAATTGGTATTGCAATATTTTATTGAGGTTACTTAAAACAGCGATATATTTTTCTTGCTTGAAGATGTAATACATTGCTGTTGCTTGCAGCTGAAGGACTTTAGTTATACATTAGAATATTGATTAGTTATGGGTCATTACGCCTTTTAAATCTTGAATTGTTCTGCAGGATCTGCCCGACCTCAGTTCGCAATCACAGTGATTGCTACAAATTAAACGCTTCTGCTTGATCTGACTCCGAAAGATCTCAATATGTTAATTAGTCAGTCGGTAAGGATACAAAACTGATTTACACTAATTGTTTCTTTTATTTCACTCAAATCTTTAAGTACACCAAAAGTGGACAATCGAATCAATTATCGTCGCTTTAAATGTTTTATTTTGTCGTCGTAAAATTCAACATTTTTTTTAATCGTTTTTCGTCATCGTAAAATTTCGGTTCGAAAGAAGAGCTGCGGGCGGTAAACAGGCTACGAAAACGCGTTGAGCTCGAAAATTTTTAGCTCGCAAATAAATACAGGGTGTTTCAGAATTAAGTAACCCTTTTAATTTGTTAATAAATAAAAAACTAAGAACGTTATGAAGTTGAAACTTGTTTTATTTGAAAGAAGAACATTTTTATGGTAATATTGTATCCTAGTTTTTAAATATAATATCTTTTAAATGCCCACCACAATTGTTTTGACAAAATAGGTGAAAATGTTCTTCTTTTAAATAAAACAAGTTTCAACTTCATAACGTTCTTAGTTTTTTATTTATTAACAAATTAAAAGGGTTACTTAATTCTGAAGCACCCTGTATTAGACTCCAAATTATTTAAAATAAAAATTAGACTCAGCAAACTCCAAAAATACAAAAAAATCTCAAAATGACGTTTCTTGCAGCAGCCGTAAACTCATATACTTTGCAGCAGCTATTATTTGATAATGCATTTATCAACGGTGTTACGAGGGCTTGTAGCAACAGGGCGTATCGTGAGACTGAATCCTATCCTCAATAATCCAACCACGGTTCGCCACACTTCTTGCAGTGTACTTTCCAAGTCATCGACAGGAGAATATGGGCGATCAATATGAAACTTTCATTCAACAACGACAAGGTTAACAGAGTGTGTGTGAGGTGAAGTCAGGTCATTACTTCGGAGATCTCTCTGTATGAGAGATGAAGCCATTACAGACTATATAGCTATACACAGGTCGACATCCGCTAATATATTACAATAAAGCACAACGATATTGATCCCTTTTAAAAATATCCATGACACAGTGCGCAGTACGCACCTTTTCAGTAAAATTACACTCAGAAAATATATGTTATAAAAATGGGTCACCATGCAATCGAAAAAATCTAATTTTTTTTAATCTTAGGAATTCTTTTTTTTTTTCGGGGCAGGAAAGACGCCCTTGCAGCAGTCTGCGAGGGACAGCTTATAATGCTTATGCAAGTTCAGGGAACTTCCAAAAGTTTTCTCAATAAATAAAACAATTTCATGTTCAGGGTCTCACAGATACGGCATGCTGAGGTACCGTAAATCTGGAGGTCCCTCACGTTCGCTTCGCTTGTCTATTTCAGCAGCACAAACCGCCGAGCGATTCGTTAGCAAATCCACGGACCACGCACGCCACTGCCCATTCCGCACGCAGAAATTCCTCGGGGGAATTCGTTTGGAAACGTCTGGAAATTTGCAACTTTTTGAAATTATTGCCTTATTTTCCAACCTTAGTATTCTTGTCACTAAATACTGCCTAGTTCAGACTGCGCAGAGGATATTTCGCTACTAAATAAATCTTTCATGCCAATTGTTTAAACTCGAATAAAATTCCTTTGTCGACCAGCGAGTATGCCAGAGTATTTCTCGAACTCAAGAAATTGTCAAAATGGCATGGAGATGATCATGAGAAACTGCTCAATCTAAAAGTTATTAATTAATTACGATGATAATCAAGCCTCTTATGGAGCTCTATAGGAGCATCTTGCACAGCTATTCAAGTTTTCTGCTTCGGAGGCAGCAGACCTAAGTGAAAGAATATCAATAATTATCTACGATCAAATAAGGAACGTACGCAATGTCAGCAAATTCATTAATTATTAATATGAACTAGTTATAAACAAATCATTAATCGGATGAACACTTTGCATGCTGAAGAAAAACAAATGGACTCAATAAGTTTTTTACATCACTCACATATGCAGTTGACAAGAACAATGAAATTTGGCATAAAATATTTTCAAAACTTCCTCACCTGGATTGTGATTCAAGATTAAAACTTTATTGACGTAATTCATAACGTGGCCAGATTATCATAAATGATTACATTATGAATCAACTATCCATTAATCACGATTTCCTTCACCTTGCTTCAGCTATGATTTTGAAATCTACTGCTAACGCATCAAACACCCTTGCTGAAGAATATGCATAATATAATATAATTTAATTATTTAAAAGCATAATTTAATGACCAAGATTGAAAATCAATAATCAATTGTATATTTTTTGGCCAAACAGGGATTTATTTGTCACGTCCTCCCCATCAATACGTTACGTAACTCCTTTACTCAGTAAATTCTTCGCCTGCTCGATCCGGCGAAGACTTTTGTAAATCCAGAGGAGCGAATTCGCGTTGCAAGCCGCTCTACCAGTTGGCTGATAAATAGAATAAAAGAAGTAAACACTACGGCTACATGGCGTTAGTTTTGGAAAGTTTCTTGTTACAATTGTGAGTCGAGCGCATTGTCTTAATGGCTTTTGCTGGGCGAGGTCGTAAAGATAGAGTTGTTGTCGGCGATGTAAGTACCGAAAAACCGATCGAGATTTCGAGTGGAGTCCGCGGATGGTAGAGTGAAGAGGACGCTGTTATATGTACTGATACAGAGGAAGTAAAGCCGCACTATAAAAATCAAGAAAAACAAAACAAGGAACAGGGGGTTTATTAGAATTTTGAAATTCCTTAATGTAACATGTGAAGTATGATGACCCAGGATGAATATTAAAAAAATTGCACTCGAAAATGTAGGATAAGCGTTTTCTCGTAATTCTTCCAGAATGATCAAATAATTTCTAAACACAATGACACCACTTAATTGAAAAATATTTTTTCGTCTAATCAGGGAATGCAGTTCGTTTATAAAATGAGCAAATTTTGGTTTTCATCATCATAACCCTTATCTGCCAACGATCAATAAGTCTCTTAGACCCTGCCGGATTGAGCAGAAGTACAGTATCTAGTCAGAATTTTAAACAGTAAGAACTATCTATGTCGTAAAGTAAGCAAGTAAGAATTTACTGTCCATATTCTCAGCAATGATAACGATCGATGCCGTAAAGCCAAGAAGGACTGATTGCCCCTTTTAACGATGTTGAAAAGTGTTTCATACGACTAAGTTTCCGGCTAAAAAGTAAAAGAAACAATCGTTTGCAAAAAAATATAAACGTTGAAATCTCAAATTTTGCCTAAATGCTATCACATGTGAAAATTTTTATTGTAGACCGAAAACTAAATAAAATGATGAAATTAATTTTCAATTTAGACCATAGTTACTGCATTAAAAAAATCGTGAATCGGGATTGATAATACTTCCTCTCGTACTAAGAAGATAAAGACAAAATATTTGACGGAAGCATTGTTCAACTCCGAGTACGGATTTCTTTGCCTGACGTTATCAGGTAGCAATGTCCAGCCTTTGATAAGAGTTCGAATGTATCTGCAAAATTTATATCTTAGGCCAGCGAAGTTTCAAAGTTTCATAACTGAACCTCCGAGATCTTACACTGCAAAAAGTTTCACAATCCTAGAAGGGACCGAAGGAAATTGCGATCAACTTCTGCCTTCTTTGACGAACTCGAATTGCGCAGAGTTTGATCGACAACGAGCTGGAGCGTCGCATCAACTTCCTTAAATGCGACCGGAAATATTTGTGTAGCTCCACTGTAAGGTAAACTCTATTGCTGCCACATTGCTTCATAGGCTTATTTAAAAAGTGATTATGTAGTATCATTGATGCGGGGCATTGAGGTTACTTTTATATGCACGCAGACTCATTTCAAGTCGGAAGTAATGCAATCAAACATTTAATTGTTTCTTCCATTTTTCCTTTCATCATCGGGAAATTTTTATTATTGAAGTAAGAGACAAGTTAAGTACAAATATACACATCACAAAGACAGTAAAATAAACAAAAAAATAGTATGATGCATCTTAGTCATGCGACCAAGTTATCCAACAACATGCAGTAGAATTAGGTTCACATTAAGTTCTCCAAGATATTCGACAATTTTGTTCCGTAGCTCTTTTACGACTACAATACATCGACCAGCAGTTTCAACTTTTATATCGCATAAATCGCCATAATAACCTTTGATTCGACACTGAAATTATTATCAGACTTGCCATAATAGAATGAAGTGCAGTATGGAGGTATTATCAGACTCGCAATATTAAGCAGTAATTTACAAGACATTAACCTGCAATGCAGCCTACCAGAATTGTCTTGGAGAGCGAAAGTTTTCCGAACAAAAATAATTATTGCTGAAGTTGCATGAGAAAGAATTAAAAGTTGTTAAATTAGCTGGAGTCCAATAGATTGCACTCTCATTTGACTGGTCTTTAAATACACTTCGAGCGGCAAGAGGATAAGGTTTCCTCCATATAGAGAATACAAATAAATTTTAGCGCGAAGCGTAAAAAGTTGACCGACATTTTTGAAAAACCTATCAATCGTCAAGTTACATCGATAGAATTGCCAAAATTCTTTTTACAACCATTCGGGAATTGGTAATAGAAAGTCAATGCTACGGAGCGCCGAACTTCAGTCAAGAAAACAAATTATGCAATTTATTCCAAGGAATGAGATCATGAGTCAAGTGTTTCGTCAGTACCTTGTAGATGTCCCATCAAGATGATATCAGCTCGGTTGCTTGAGTGCAGTCGTGACGTACAATTACCAAAAATCACGATTAATTTCGTATGTGATGAGGCAGCCGTGAGTTTTTCAGAACTGCACAAGAAAAATATTATTGCTTTCGGCTAAGCAAAGCACTCGGGCTACTCGTGTAAATACTGATTAACTGGACCAGTCAATAAGGGACCAATTTAGACATTATTCGTTTATTTAATTATGAAATTTAGATTGCCCTGCAAGTTAAATCATTACATAAATCTGTATATTGTCTTTGGGACCTTTAATCAATTAACGTGTTCGATATAGTATATATATGTTGAAATCATGAAAAATTGTCAGTAACAGTTCTCTGTATATCTCGCTCTCAATGCTCAGTAACAATTTTCTTCGGTGACCATATTAGGTGAGTTGGAAGTCCCTATGGACGCACGAGTGCAAGCCAGCAAAAATTCACAAGACATTGCTTATTTTATCGCTTCCTCTACACCTATCGGATCCATCTTTACGCGTATCTTACATACGCCACTACGTAGATTTTTAACTTGATATGACATCGTTTGAACCGCTCGATACGCTCGATGTGAAATACGCGGTAGAAGAGGCTGACGATAACACTACTCATTCTAAAATTGAGAAGAAAGCGTTTTTTGAAAAGTAATTTTCATTTCATAATGATGCAAAATGCAGTATTAAACGGTGCTGCAATCTACTCTTGGAAATTTAACTAGTATTAATCAGGAAAACACAGTCTTGGTATAAAGACGTTTTGCGGGGAATCGAATTCAATAATTAAGTTTAAAGACTGTGGAATCTGTTATCACTGATATCTCACCAATGAAGAAATAGGAATTTTCTCGAAACTGAATGATAGAGAAACAATTTTATCCGAAATTTGAGCACTTTAAACTCTCATAACAATGATACACTAGTTTACTTAAAAGTGAACAAAGAGCGCACGAGAAAACTTTTCACAAGAGAAATAACTCCTTTTAAGGGTTAGCAAATGCGCTCTCACACAACGCTGCTCAGTGAACATATGATACAAATGAGGCAAAATATACGAGACTTTCTCTGCCTGCCGTCTTACGAGCTGCTGCTGCTCGCAAACTTCGCTCTCCACATTTCGCGCTCGTTGAAGACGAGTGCTCGCAAATGGGTATATAATCGGTGAGTTTTAGCTCGGGTCTTGCGAGGCGCATGAATATTCAAAGCAGCTTCCATGAATGCGACTCCAGAACAACTTCAAATGACGCACGAGCTGCTCTGGTGAATTTGTGTAAAGGATGCACCTTCTTATCAACGAAATATGCTACAGGATTGTACGAGTTCGTCAGGTTCATATTACAGTTCTGGAGCAACTTTTTTTATTTAATTCAAAACACCGTAAATTATTTTCGGTTCTCATTCAGATCCACGCTCCTACAATCTATCAAATGTTATAGGAGCTTGGCTGACAATTCTTTGACAAAACCATGCTTTATTTAGGCTATCGAAAAAAATTGCGGTAGTTTAATTTTAAATCATGTTTTCAACTTTTCAACTTTTTCAAGATTAATTAAATTTATTCCTGCTAGTAGTATAGATAATAGGCCTACCGTCACACTTTCCATAAACAGCTTAAATCATAGGTCACCACAACCATTTACTCCGAATCTTGTCCAACAAAATTACCCAATTACTCCCGAATAAAACCTCCTTCAATATTATTACGAATCTTGTCCAACAAAATTGCCCAATTACTCCCGAATAAAACCTCTGTAAATGGTTGTGGTGACCTATGATTTAAGCTGTTTATGGAAAGTGTGACGGTAGGCCTATTATCTATACTACTCCTGCTCAGTATACATAACATCATGATATGAACATCAATATAATAATCTTGAATCTTGGTTATAAATTATTCATCCCCATGGACGTGATATTGTAATATTTGTCTATAAATCCGGTTTTCATTTTAGCAAATAACAAACTCCCTCAAATTTTGACGAAGTTTTCCTTCAGCTAAATTCTCACATAATTGGATATAAAGCCTGAGAAACTTATTATAATACTATCGTCAGTTTTTCTATCAACTTCGATTTGCAGAAATCTATATGAATTTCAGATTACCAACTGACAACAAATTTTCTCTTATTTGCATTTTTAGTTGCAAACTAGATATCTGCTGCAAACTAGATATCCACAGACAATATGTGCAAACTAGATATTGAGTAAATGTAAGGTAAGATTCCAGCCTTCCATTTAATTGGAATATCACGTCCTGTTGCATGTTGTTTTACATCTTTCGATAGTTATATCACCTTTATTTTTAATACTAAGCTTTCGTCATGTCGGTTGGTAAACCAAAGTTTGAGGATTTGTGGTGCTCCAGTCTTGTATAAACCGATGGATTGCCGTGTCAGTAATTATTTTTATTTAGTGTTGTACTCATGTTGAGGTGGTAATTGAGCGTAGAAATGTAAATTCAAGCTAAATGCCGAATAGGATTTGCTAAAGAATAGTAACTGTCAATTCATATAGTATATCAAGTAGTAATTGTTTCGGTATATCAACTAATAATTCTAATTGTATATCAAATAGTGAGTTAAGGCACTCGACAAATAAAAAAGGCATCGATATGTTGATCCAACACAGTGATGACGGACAATTCAATTCATTATACACCCAAATCTATTACAATTTTGCAACCGAGATGTTAGATAGGACTGAATTTCAAATTTAGGAAATTTTTCTTGACACTATCATGCAAACTAAATTAATGAGTAATCATTCAAAAAAAGCTGTCTTACAGTCCGAAAATTTTCAGTTAATGTTTGTCATAGTCAGTTCTCTAGCTATGGCCACAAGTTAAGAAATGCGACATCGATGACATATTGGATATAATCTATTAATTCATTCGTAAGCCATCGTTGCGCTCTCTGCATGTACACTCGACCTTCACTTATTAATAGGAGTTTACCACATGAGTTTAAAAAAAATCATAATATACTATATGAATTTTTCTAGACTACGTGGACCCGTAAATGAACCACTCATAATTCTAATATTGGATTATGCTAGAAGTTCTCCTTTTGTTGAAAGTGACAATTAGGATTTTCACTAGCTGGAAATAATGAGAAAATTTTTGATTGAAGATATTTTGTGAAAAGCGAACAATATAATTCCATGAAATTTGTGAGAGTTCAATATTTTGCTTATACGTAGATGGTTTGATATGGACTTAAGTAATCCTCTGAATGGATTAATATTAGATAATACGCGAGTTGACAACGTTTTGATCAACAAGATATAATGTCCCCTTGGTTGATGAGAAGTCAGAGAGTACGGAGAACAAGTGACGACGAGTAGCGGCGGCGACTTACCGACTGATCAAATAGTTTTTAACTTTGGATTTGATAACACGACCAGAAACTACATTTATACGTTGACAATTGGCATGATCAGTGCAACGAAGAAAAAGAATAATCTTGTTCAAGAAATAGAATAAGTTTAGGTCATTTAATTTTAATTCACAATTTATTAATTTTGGGGGTCGGAAAATTTCATCAATGAGTCCTAAATCAGTAAACGAAATCGGTAGTGAGACGGTAGACATTAATCATAAAGATGCAAAATAATTGTTAAAATTAATTTTAAGCATCTGGTCACGTCGATTATTATTCAATTATTCAATTCAATTCAATGACTCGTTTCCCAAGAACTTTCATGGCCATGGACCATACTAACGCAATAACACTTATATGCCATGGACCGTCTAGCAATAGCAGCAGCTCGTGACCGCTCCAACGACACGTGGACCACCGGTGTGTCGTGGCACCGCTGTGGTCTGGCGGGGCGCCCTTGGCGGAAAAAGCTCGCCGCTCCCTACGGGCAATTTGGCCATCATGAGGGCGATGATGACGAGACATCACTCAGGCATCATCCAGACATCACCCAGGCATCATACAGTCATTACCACGGCCATCACCGAGGCATCACCTAGACATCACCTTACTGCTGCTGCTGCTGCTGCTCTTGAGTGCTATTGCTGCTGCTCCCAATAACCAATTTTTACGTTAATGATTGGCAAGATCAGCGTCACGAAAATGATGAATAAGCTGGGAAATATTAGATTATGCATATTTTAATTCATTAATATGTTTATTTACTTATTTCCTTGTACTGATATTATATTTAATTGCTGATTTGAACAAAATTCAACATAACGAGGATCTATCTATAATATCTACTTATAATATCCATATCTATCTATAAACATCCAATTTATGAACACTATAATCCTTGGAAAATAAAACTGATACCGTGTGTTCTCGCCATTACAGAGCAGTAATTTATAGGACGTAAATTGTAAATGTTATGCAGCTACGGAATCTTTCATTCAAAATTTGAAGTTGAGAATCTAAGTGCAAGTATACCAATTTAGGGGTAGTGACAAGCAACAAGCTTTTCACTGAATTTGACGCGTAAACTTAATATAATTGAACAAAGAGCAAGTGTAAATAACACGTTTTCATAATCGCTCATATAAACCTACAAAAAGGAAAGGGTTATGATCAACAGAAAATAGTCACAACCTACCCGAGACTAAGTCCGTGGTTATGAAACATCTTGACTTATAATAAACCAATTAATGATGGCAAGCATCCTAACGTGCAGTGATGAATACAGTAGGCATGTACGTACATGGTGTAAATATTTTTGAACGTTCGGATAACTGAAAATAATTCAGTTTCCCGCATCTCTTCTTGCAGAGCATGCGCATAACTAAGCGATTAAAACTGAGCACAGGCGAGTGATAGGTCAATGAATAAGACTCCAGCCTTGGGAAATGAAGCGCTAAATTGCAGCCATATTGCCATCTGCAGCCATATGGCCATCTGCAGCCATATGGCCATCTGCAGCCATATTGCCATCTGCAGCCATGTTGCCATCTGCAGCCATATAGCCATCTGCAGCCATATGGCCATCTGCAGCCATGTTGCCACTGTCTCTTATACACATCTAGATGTGTATAAGAGACAGATGTTAGATAGGACTGAATTTCAAATTTAGGAAATTTTTCTTGACACTATCATGCAAACTAAATTAATGAGTAATCATTCAAAAAAAGCTGTCTTACAGTCCGAAAATTTTCAGTTAATGTTTGTCATAGTCAGTTCTCTAGCTATGGCCACAAGTTAAGAAATGCGACATCGATGACATATTGGATATAATCTATTAATTCATTCGTAAGCCATCGTTGCGCTCTCTGCATGTACACTCGACCTTCACTTATTAATAGGAGTTTACCACATGAGTTTAAAAAAAATCATAATATACTATATGAATTTTTCTAGACTACGTGGACCCGTAAATGAACCACTCATAATTCTAATATTGGATTATGCTAGAAGTTCTCCTTTTGTTGAAAGTGACAATTAGGATTTTCACTAGCTGGAAATAATGAGAAAATTTTTGATTGAAGATATTTTGTGAAAAGCGAACAATATAATTCCATGAAATTTGTGAGAGTTCAATATTTTGCTTATACGTAGATGGTTTGATATGGACTTAAGTAATCCTCTGAATGGATTAATATTAGATAATACGCGAGTTGACAACGTTTTGATCAACAAGATATAATGTCCCCTTGGTTGATGAGAAGTCAGAGAGTACGGAGAACAAGTGACGACGAGTAGNTGTTACTGCTGCAACACGTGTTACTGCTTCTGCTGCTGCTTTACACTGCTCCTACCCCAGTTGTTACTGCTGCAACACGTGTTACTGCTTCTGCTGCTGCTTTACACTGCTCCTACCCCAGATGTGACTGCTGCAACACGTGTTACTGCTTCTGCTGCTGCTTTACACTGTTCCTACCCCATGTGTTACAGCTGCAACTCGTGTTACTGCTTCTGCTTCTACTTTTCACTGCTCCTACCCCAGGTGTTACTGCTGCTACTCGTGCTGCTCCTGCTGCTCGTGCTCCGCCTCAGACTGAGCGAGTTATGAGGCTCGTCTAGCGAATATTTCGTCTGTCTGGTGGACGGTGAGACTGTTTAGGCCAGCCTCTCTCTGCTGCCGCCGCAATATTGTGCCCTCGTCCTGCCGTTAGGCGTCATGTTGTGTACAATAACCTGCAGAAACATCTCCTGATATAAGTAAACAAGATCAGTTCTTTTCTTGTACAAGAAAAGGAAAAAATATTTTGATTAATCTTAAAAGATTCACGCACCTCTAAATCCCTCTAGTATCGGTAATAATTCAATTACATTATATAGATCATGACAAAATCACAAGGTGAATCTGATTGGCTTTACAAATCAATTTTTAAATTCGAATTTAAAAAATATTTATCTAATTAGAATATTATAATTAATTTTTACGAATTAATTTTTAAATTAGAAAAATTTACTTCTCAATGGGTTAAAAAAAATTATTAATAAGATTTTACGAAACTTTGATTTAAAGCTCATTTGCAATACAAATTTTGTCATTACCGGATTTATTGACACATTTTCGATAGCTTAGATCATTATCGAAGTGCTAAGAGAATTTTTTTTTTTCAGAAATCACAACCAATGTAAATGTTCTGTATGTCAGACTTTGAATTTGCTATACTAAGTGTTTTCATATTTGAGATCATAAATTATATGTAATCGAGAAGTTTCAAAACATTGAATGAAATATAGGAAAATCATGTGCACTTCCAAATAAATTGTAACGCAATTTAATGAGAGCCCTTTGCCATAAATAAGAACTAAAATCTCTAGCAAACAACAAGCTTACTAACTGCTAAGCTTTACAATGATGATGTCAGCTAATTCTCCACCACGCTATTGATTTTATTTACAAGTGAACATATGGAAAAACCTGTAATATAAGCCATCCTTGGATGAAATGAAGAGGCGGCCGACTGCTCTCTCACCGCAGCGGGTGAGGACATTTATAACAATAAGTTCAATTTTGTTCCGCAGTGACTTGGAGGATCGAAACAGAGCCTAGAATCCAGAACTAAACAAGATGCAATTAAAAAGTATCATTAGTTGATGGTGAGAATCATTCAAAATATTTATTATGGATCTGATGAATAGAATTATTGCATTTGAACTAAATCAGCATTTCCATTTTTACATTACATTCTGTAAGAGCAAATGGTACGAAAACAACAGGTGCTAGTTGATGCTGAATGGTAACTAAAGCGCTTATAGGACTTAAAAAGGCGGTTGTATCACATTAATCGATCTTGGTATTCATGTAAAAACGTAATTACGGCGAAAGATAATGTTTCACTGACATGTCTGAGCATATTTTTAATGTTATAAGCTATTTTAATACCCTTTCCTGCCCATAGAAAATAAAGATAGCGGTTGCCACCAGTAGCAAGGCTTGAGTGAGTAAACAGCATCGGTATACGAAGTTTCGGTTTATCGGCACACAAGCCAAGATGAATTTTCTAATTCAAGAAAAATACTCATTTTCCCAGGATTCCTTACGAAATGCCATAAGTAATTGATCAGAACATCACGATGTAGCGTCGAGCTGTGGCGTTTTGCCGACCATAGACTATAATGGGTACGCGTAATGTACGCGAAATCACCAAACTGTTGTATCAGAGCTAATAGACCTTCATATTGCGAGAAGCGTGCTCGTCTTATCCGCCCCTCTTACAGCAGTTGTGTTCCGGTGATTAGTTATTGTCTTCGGAAGAAGCCCGCTGGTGCTGGCGGTGAACGAATTATCTTTTATCTTTAGCTTTGAGAAGGAAGTCTTGAAGTTAGCGGCATTGATGCGTGCAGAGTTAATTCTGTCAACAATAGACAAGAGAATAAAAGACTATTTTAACGTCCTAAAGAGAAAACTCATTTTTTTAGACACGAGTGCAAGTAACATAATTGTTAATTATTATTTTGCGAGTAAATTATGCAATTATTTAGTAAGATTACTTACTACAAAATTTCGATTTTGGCAATTGATTCTGGCAAAGAAATTCTATTTTACTTTCAAACCAAGCAACATATAACATGAGGAAAAATTTAGTTTTTTTTTCTCGTTGCAATTATCTTTATTGAAATATTATGGTTGATAATAAATCACACTTTCTTTATATGAGAAAATGTCAAGCACCTTACCAGCTCGTTGTGCTCGCTCGTCCGCTAAATTTGCAAGCCTAATATTTCATGCTCGTTGCAGGGGGCTTTAAAAACAACGTCTCTTATTACGTGACAGCGAAAATGCCTTGAAGCTGACTTTATGCTCACAGTTTAGTCAATTTTATGTTTTTATGTTATTAATTGTACCGATGCATCCCAATAGTTACTAGTTAATTTTTAGGGTGAATATCATTAAAATCGATTTTAAAAACAATTAATCAGCACCACCTTATAAGCTCGTACAGATGTTCTTTTTTAATGGCCTACGGTCAGCTCTCCCAGACGCCAGAACAACAGAAGCTCACGACGATACTAAGAGAGAGGCAGGGCAATGTCCATCATTACTCCAGGAGTTCAAAGAAGAAAGTTTTGCGTCTGAGTTGCGTAATGCGGCCATATGCACGGGTTGCGTAATGCACCCACGCGCATGTGTTTCGTAATACGCCAACACGCATGTGTTTCGAAATGCGCCCATATGCCCGGTTTGCGTAATGCACCCACTCGCATGTGTTGCGTAACGCTCTCACGCGCATGTGTTGCGTAATGCGTCGACGCGCATGTGTTGCGAAATGCGCCCATATGCACGGTTTGCGTAATGCACCCACTCGCGTGTGTTGCGTAACGCTCTCAAGCTCATGTGTTGCGTAATGCGCCCACGCGCATATGTTGCGTAACGCTCTCACGCGCATGTGCTGCGTAACGCTCTCACGCGCATGTGTTGCGTAATGCGCCCACGCGCATGTGTTGCGTAATGCGCCCACGCGCATGTGTTGCGTAATGCGCCCGTGCGCATATGTTGCGTAATGCACCTGCGCGCATGGTTCGTGTAACGCTCTCACGCGCATGTGTTGCGTAATGCGCCCACGCGCACGGTTCGTGTAATGCTCGCACAAAAGCAGCTCATTTGCCCAGCAAAAGCTCGGCAATCGCAATCCTTCTCGAGACCGAGACAAAAGCTCTGGGCTCTGAAGCACGAGCAATTATAGGAACAGAACCCGAGAACAATGGCCCGATATCTGCTCAACGAACTGCGCTCAGCGACAGATAAGACTGACTGATGACTTTTTCGAGTCATTTGCCCCAGAATTCATTCGCGACTTCTCGTCCATGTCCGCGGTCGTTGGAAAATGTTCGGTAACGACAAGGGTCTCGGTCGCTCCAAATTGAAATGACTTGTTCGGTCCCGAGTCAATGTTTGAGCGAAAATTATTCTTGTGTCTGAAATTATTATTTAGAGCTGCGTCAAATTTATGCTCGGAATATTAGGTAAAAATTTTTCGTCGTAATTATATTGCAGACTCTGTTAATAATTGCCAACCTTTTTGAAATTTTTTTATTTGGTATCTAAAATGTTAGTGAGTCCTCGTATAATATAAATTAGTTTGTTAACGGTTATACTTGCGTGAACAAAATAGATTTTACTGAACTCACCAATGATAGCAATAATGTGATGAAAGCTCTGAAAGCTCGTAGACTTTTGCAAGTAATAATCTTTCGCATGTACATATATGTTCTCAAAATTATATTGGTGGTGAAGACATAAATGGTGCATCCTTAAAAATTTTTGATTCGTCGAAAAGTCATGTGATAGAGCAGTACAGTCACATGTTTATCAGGATCAGTCTGACAGGCATCATAAAAATTATTCTTACAATATGCATATTATAATCGCACCGCTAATATCACTTGTCACTTCCTCAACGGTTGCGAAACTTTTCCTGATCATCTGAATGCGATGCCAAGAAATGAAGTGCTAAAAAATTAATGAAAGCCGAGAAAAAAGCTAGAAAATTAGACTTAATACTGAAATTTAGCTGACTCAAAAATGCTGCTTAGTTAATATAGTCGTTCAATGCATGTGATTAAAAATCTCCGTGTCATTGATTAAGCACTATAATCGTATCAAAGGATGATTATCACGGTAAGTTATTTTAATGTCACGCTAATTTAATTTGTACCTGCTTCATATGTATAACTCCGTTAAACTCTACTAGTCAAATTGAAAGGGATAAGCGAAAATACCCTGTGGCTCAAAGCCCCGATCCTCGTAAGGCATTACTTCACCACAGAGGCATCCATGCCCGTCATTGATCAGCCGAATCAAGATGCATGAATATAACGTGAGGAGTAACATACGCGTTAAATGTTCACGGCAAAGAGAAGAGAACCTCGATCCACTGTGGTGTGCTCAGTTGTATACGTATACAAATCTGTCCACTGAACCTTCGCTCCACAAATGTTTTCTACAATTGAATAAAATTCAGAAACATCTTTTGAGTGACAATCTTTGTGAAACTGAAAAACCGCATGCGTCACTCGATACTCGACAATGGATACAGCCACTCTATACTGCATTGTAATCTGTTTCAGGGACGAAGTCTATTGTTTAATCTCGAAATTCCATCTTTTGTTGCTGAATGGAAAGAGCTCCAATTAATTAATTCGGCTAATCACATAAATAGAAAATTATAAATGTTCGGGACTCTTGAACGGCTATGTGTTCAAATAACTATGTGAAGCAATCATTTTAACACAGGTCAGTTCAGCATTGAAAATTAGCAAGACCTTTAATACATATTTTGAACAATTGCCTGCAATGAGAGTTTGTTGACAAGAACTACGTTTTATAACGAGGAAACTCCTGCCTAATTTTTCTTAATGAGTTTGACACACAATTTATTCGCATCCGCAATGAAACAAAACAGTCACAGCAATGGAAAATGCATCGCGCCTTCTCTTCTCTAAACGCTTGGTAAATATAAAAGCTAGATGGCGTCAACGTGATAGAAAACGTGTAATCCATTGCAGTGCTACGGGTCGTACACGTCAATAATGCAAAGCGGAAGCTACGTTCCACTTTAACTGGCAAGTGATTCACCTAAAAACATTCCACATACATAGAATGGGGCGATCCTTCCCAACATATGAAAAAGCAATTGTAGCAATACTTCCACAGTAATTAATTCGTTTGTTATTACAAAGTGGGGTAGTTAGTTTGAGGTTCACTTGCTATGTCAATTTTTATAGTAAATTTTTTATGCATTAGCTGAATCCCTCATGAACATACGAAAAAAATGCTTAGCAAAGAAATTAAAGCATTAATTACTGTACATAGTAATTGGGCAATAACTTCTCTAATGCCAATTTTAATTCACTCTCTTAATTGTTGCTTTCTAAATCAATTTCGAGTTCATTAATAGTGCTTACGTCATGGAACAAATTTATTGGAAATGGACGTTTTGTTGTGAATTTCCTCGTAGGTTACATAACAGATTAACAATCTGTTTACGGCGGGAAGGAATAGCAAGGATTGTTGCTTGCAGATAATCTTGCCGTATTAATTTTGATTGCATTATTCGTGATATAACATTCACTAGACCGTGACGTGTAAAGATCAAAGAGAACAAAAGTTCTTCTCCGTTTGATTAGTTCATCAACATGTGGCAAGGCTTTGTGCCGATTCCGTGAAACAGATAGACAAGAAATGGTGGAATCTCGCAGCAAAATCCTCTGATAAGAGGGTGGAATCATACTATGAACTCGTCTGATAAGAGGGTGGAATCATGCTATGAACTTTTCTGATAATAAGGTGGATCATGCTACGAAATATTCTGATAAGAGGGTGGAATCATGCTATGAACTAGTCTGACAAGAGGGTGGAATCATGCTATGAACTTTTCTGATAATAAGGTGGATCATGCTACGAAATATTCTGATAAGAGGGTGGAATCATGCTATGAACTAGTCTGACAAGAGGGTGGAATCATGCTATGAACTTTTCTGATAATAAGGTGGATCATGCTACGAAATATTCTGATAAGAGGGTGGAATCATGCTATGAACTAGTCTGACAAGAGGGTGGAATCATGCTTTGAACTCGTCTGACAAGAGGGTGGAATCATGCTGCAAACTCGTCTGATAAGAGGGTGGAATCATGCTATGAACTCGTCTGATAAGAGGGTGGAATCATGCTATGAACTCGCCTGATAAGAGGGTGGAATCATATGCTATGAACTCGTCTGATAAGAGGGTGGAATCATGCTATGAACTCGTCTGATAAGAGGGTGGAATCCGGCTGTGCACTCCATTGATAAGAGTTTAGATTCTCTAGGCGACTGCACGTGAATGCATGTGCGTCCATGTACAGCGCCATGACATGTCGGTCTGCCATCATTTGCAGAATTGGACCATCACCATCAAAAGACTTCAGGACGCTTCCGCACTTTGCTGCACTTAATTGCACGACTCCTCACGTTCTGCATGACAATTTCTCGAGGGATAAAATATTGCAGTATTTTTTGAACCTCGACTTGAAATATTTTGTAAGGCACCGTCGTCATTTGCATGATGGCAGCAGCGTTGACTTGCCTTCATAAAAGCGGCGATTACCGGAACACTGCTGAAGAATCGTGAGTTTCTTCGTGTAATTAGAATCAAAAGAGATGGAATTCTTCATATGGTTGTGACTAGCCATATCTTTAGTTTGTAAAGGATAGAAATAGTTTGTTATTTTAATGTAATGCGAGGCGATAATATTTGTTCCAAAATGGTTTATTATTTTGAATTTGTCATTTTAGTTTAGAGTTTACGGAAGGCTAAGTGCGGAAGGAGAAGGTGATAAGATTATTCTGTCGTGGAAAGCCGGAGCGGAGGTATGTGCTGCGTTAGGATGTGGATATGTAAATTTTGAAAGTGTAATAAAGTGTTTTAATAAGTACTCGTTAATATCCAGAACCTATACGATCCTGTAGGCTAGTTGGGTGTTCTGAGAGCCCCAACAAGTTTCATTAAAATAAAACTGCGTCATAACTCTATACAGACTGTCACTGTATTATGGATTCGCACTGTAGTAAAATACAATTAAGAAAATTGTATGAAATTTGACAGAAAAATGAAAAGATTAATTCTGATTTCGACAAATTATTGTCGAAATAAGAATGAATTACATCTACTGTTCTATACACGCATCCGAATCGTGAGCAAAATCTGTTTCGTTTCCTAGTGACATTTCTTGGCATGAAAATGAAGCGTGCAATGAAGCGAGGTTGTCTTCCTTTGAATAATTTTGCGCATTGCATTTGCTTTGCAATAAATGGTGAAATTTTTTAAGCATCTGCGACCATTTTAATGCGCCTTCGCAGAGCAGTTACTTTTATAGTGTGTCGGGCCCTGCCGGACGTTAGGGTAACGTGGGGCAGCGCGCCCCCCACTTTTTTTAAACTAAATTTTTGATGAAGTTTTAATTGATACGAGGTGGTTCTTTGTTTTGTTTATAAACGTAAATCCGTGCACTTCATCCCAGTGAAACTGTCGACCGGCGGTAGAGAACACGGACCAATATCTGCCATACTTAGCGAGAAACCCGCTATGGGCCCGTGACCCGTAGTGGGCTCGCTGCCCCATGTTACCCTAATTTTATTAAAACGAATTCCATTTTCATTTTACCATCTATAGTGCTGATGAATATCACTGAATAGATATAATTGTTTATAATATTTTGTTAAACATGCGGTTGTGAATAAATTGTATATAATTTCAATATTCGTATTTATTTTATTTGCATTCTTAATTTAGGGGCATCATTTTTTTCCTCCTCGAAAATACTATACGTCCCGAAAAATATTGCATTATATATATATATATATCAGCTTCTTGAAAAATATGTAAACCACTTGGAATTTTATACTAAAGAATTTCACACGAATAAACCTACCGGAATACGACCTTCCACAATAGCAGGAAAGGAAAATTTTCACTAAAAAATAATCAAGTAAAATTATGATATTAGATATTATTGATATCCAGAGTTTACTGCGATGACGTTCACTCTAGGTTTAATAATCGTGTGATTCAATGTAAAATAGAAATATTATACAAGTATTTCCTGAATGACTCGTTCTTGAATGCGTAGTCTATAAGTATTATACAAGTGTTTCCTGAATGATTGGCTCTCAAACGCGTAGTCTGTAAATACTATACAAGTGTTTCCTGAATGACTCGCTCTCAAACACGTAGTCTGTAAATACTATACAAGTGTTTCCTGAATGACTCGCTCTTCAACACTTAGTCTGTAAATATTATACAAGTATTTCCTGAATGGCTCGCTCTCAAATACGTAGTCTGTACATATTAAACAAGTGTTTCCTGTATGATTCGCTCTTAAACAATTAGTTTTTAAATATTATACTAGTGTTTCCTGAATGACTCGTTCTCAAACACTTAGTCTGTAAATATTATACAAGTGTTTCCTGTATGACTCGCTCTTACTCACGAAGTCTGTTTTGTAAGCTCGGCAGACTTTTTTCTGAGGCTAACGAAGATTTTTTTAGCCGCGCAGCCAGAATTCCTTTGTATTCAGTCTCGAATTCAGCCTCTTGAATGTGATTATTTTTCATGTGTAGAACAATAGACGACAATGAGTTGCTGGTCCCTCTAAAGAACTGGAGCTCAGGCATGTGTTCTCATGCGTGCGTCTTTTTTCCAGGCTTCACTATTTTACTATTATTAATCAAAACACTACTTTTTTACTTCCTCAAACAATGTTTTTACACAATTAACTACGTACATTTCACTCAAATTAATTCTAATTCTAGTCATACAAGACATTTTTATACCTGACTTCCTTGTACGCTTCCGCCTATTTGGATACTTTTTTCACATCATATTTTCTTTACAAATTTGTTCTTCGTTCTCTCGAACTTATTGTACTAATTAGCTTCGCTTCTAATTTCTGACCATACTCTTCAGCTGAACAATATCCTCGTAGAAATTTCATTGCGATATTCTGATGAATGAATCTAACTTTTATGCATGAGTTTCAATTAAATTTGCAATATCAGTCATCAACACTGTGACATTTTTAATATGTGCTTTTTTAATGTCAATGGACGGAAGAAAAATCTGCCTTTTCTAGTGGAGTTAAAAGAATATATAATTAATCCTGTTGCTGTATTGTCAGGAAATTAAGGCCGGAGATAAGCAGCTGTTTGATCAAAACACTCGAATTAATGTGTATTCAGAGAACAAATATCAGTTCAACCTTAAATTATCCGTGGAATTGAATTTTATATTGTATGGGAGCTTCCACGAATTACATCTCATGTAAGACGTTCCGAATATTTCAAAATTTCTAAAACTGGACCTAAAATTGAATAGCTGATCAATCCAGCAAAAAAATATATACAGAAATATATGAATAAATTTCTCTTAAATATAAGTATTTGTTTGTTTGTTTGCATGACTACTAATTTGTTTGCATGACTACTAATTCTCAATCTACTGTAGTACTCATACATTATTCCATCAGTAAAGTTTACACTGTTTTACAGCTTTTGATGTTCAGCAATCAAAACTCTCTGAAGTTACAACAAAAGAATATAATTTTCACGCTGGTCTCAGTCATTGCTGTTTTACCGTGAACTATAATGACATGATAAATCAGTGGTATAAGATATGCTCTAAGAACCGCTCATGAAATTCAGATCGACTAACTTTCTTTAACTCCTCTTACTGTTGATTTAGAGATCATTTAAACCTCAAAAGTTGCATCACCTACAATCCTACATTATGCTCGTTCCATCTAAAGGACGCCTCCTAAAGAATTCACCCATCATATTATGTTTCCGATTGTTGATGCATCGCAACATAGAAAAGAATAGAATTCAAAATACGAGTGAGAAGGATTTAATAAAGTGCAGCATACACTGAAAAGTTTTATTTAATTTTTCACAGCATGAAAAATACAAAATTTTTTGCTAGACATACTTCAATCCGAAAGAACGATCCTAATAAAAAAATTAGTAGTGGTTGTCGCAACCCAAAACTCTGTTTCAGAAAAATTAAACTTTTAAAATATTAGAAAAAGAAACAAATTTCTTTAAATTTTTCCTGTGCAAGTATACTTCCCAAGAAATGGTAATCAGATAAAAATCAGGATCTTTACTCTCAGTTAACAGCGCATATTAATTATCTCGATCAGGTCATGTTTTTTCAATCATCAGTTGACTTTAAAAATGTGATGAGGCATGCGTACTTTGAGGTACATCTTGTTTTATTTTATCATATCATGAATTGTACCCAGGGAACATGGCCACATGCTCAATCCTCTGAGCCGTTGTGAATTAAACAATTTCACTGCAACGCAATAATTTCTGATAATCTTATAATCCTCTCCAGCGTTTTAGTTAAAAAAGCTATAATCTATATATTTCTGTGCTAGAAATTTCTTCTCCACTATTATTCACTCATTATAATTTTCCCAGAATCCACAATAAATCATTCATGCTTCCAACTGCAGACTGAAATAATTGTATTATAATACAATTTGAATTTGATAATTCAGATCAATCTTTATGAAAGTTTCCTTGCCAGACATTGAAAAGAAAACTCACAGGAGCTAAACCTCTTGAATGTTTTTCTTTGCCAGCTTCAGCAGCAAAAAGTTTGACAGGCAAGTCTCAAAGACGGTCCTCGGGACGGTAATTCGACAGAAAAGTCCTAAAGACGTCCCTCATGACGGTAATCTGAAAGGTAAGTTCCAAAGACATCTCTCGGTAAGGTAATTTGACAGGCAAGTCCCAAAAGCGTCCCTCGGGACGGTAATTTGACAGTTAAACCCAACGACGTCTCTCGGGACGGTAATTTGAGAGGCAAGTCCCAAATAAATCCCTTGGGATGTTAATTTGACTTGCAAGTCCCAAAGACATCCCTCTGGACGGTAATTTGGCAGGCAAGTCCCAAAGACATCCCTTGGGACGGTAATTTGACAGGCAAGTCCCAAAGTAATCCCTTGGGACGCTAATTTTTTTACTTGGTCCCTAATGACACCAGGCGCCGCGGTCACATCGACTGCATTAGCGTCGCATTCACGGCCTATGAAAGCCTTAATTTCGCAACCATTAAATCATTTAAAATCCAATCCTTGTTTCCAGAGCGAAAAATCCTGACCATGTTCTCCCAGAATTTATTGTGGAATTATTTTACCTATGGCTTTTTCTGTCAATTATTAATTTTTTCATAACATTACTCTCATTGTCGCATACGTAATTATTTTCGCACCAGGTATCAATATTAGTAGATTTTATAAAATTAAAAAGAAAACTTTTTTTCTTAAAGCTGCGGTGCTCGTTAAGCGATTCATTAACCAGCAATCAACATCAAATTTAATTATATAACCGATAGCCGATTTGAGACATGGTTCCTGGAAAGTTTTAAATATTATATAATGATCAAGGTTAATGACCTCGTAGCTCATTAATTTTTGCTAGAGCTAATTTCCCTCAAGCACCATCGAGTGTCACTCTTGGGAATGCAAATATTATAGTAGGGAAAGTCTCAATATCATCAAGGAAGCACTTAGGAACTGCCCGAGTGTTTGTTTTTAATCAAGACCTTCGCCTGTAATTGAGACGGCCCTAGAAGGCAAAGGTTCTATGAGAAATAAGACTTGAGAATATTATTAAATGGCTGAGACTTAGAAAAATCTAAGATATACTCCACTGCCTAGCTTTCTGCATGTGGCAAATAGGAAATTATCTTTACTTGTATTGATTTTGCCCCTATTTCATACAACTTCCAGCTATGTGAGAAGCCTATGAAACTTTTGCATCATCTTTCGGTGGCAGTAGAAAGTTAAATGAAGAAGCCACAAATAAGACTCGCATACAAGCAATTTAACTTTTTATTATATGCTTCTGATTTGGAATGTTTTTCAGCAAGTATATCATATGCAAAAAGTGTAATCATGATATCACTTGAACTGCGTTCACCAAAAGTCTAGCACTGAACTTCCTTTGGTAAATTTAAGAAAAATTTCACCACTTTGCCGTTTTCACCGATTGCCTCTATTTCCTCTTGCGTGGAATTCATTCAAACGGGCTTAAAATTTTAATATCACTCAATAATATCTCTCGGAAACGACTTCCTGTGAATGTGTATTGGCATTTACTTGTTTTGCACAGCCAAAAGTAAGCAAAAAATCTTACGCTGCTGCTTCTCAGCACTACTGCACTGCAGCAACACTGCACTGCAGCAACACTGCACTGCAGCAACACTGCACTGTAGCAACACTGCATTGCTGCAACACTGCACTGCAGCAACACTGCACTGCAGCAACACTGCATTGCTGCAACACTGCACTACTACACTGCACTACTGCTCTGCTGATACAGTGCACTGCTGCACTGCTGTTACATTGCACTACGAACACTACGATGCTACTACAATCTACAAAGACCACTCCCATTGCGCGGCAGCTGCTATATTATTATATCAATAATAATAATTATATGGGACAATATACTCTTCCATGAGATAACATTTATTTCTGTATTTTTAGTCCCATCAAATGTTTACAGAAAAACTTATGTTCGGTATTTTAATGACAAACGAAAACGTCCCACGATTTTTTTCTGATTACTTGCCTACTCTACTGAAAAGGTTTCACAAAATGTTAAACCTTTTTTCATGATGAAGAAGAAATATTTCGTTGTGTAAATTACGAACATAATTGATAATGCATATGCCAGAGGCCAGCTTTGCCCTATCTCGCACTTTATCTCATATTTGTTATCTTGGGTAAGAACGATAGAAGGAATAACAGCCTACAAAGGCAAGTGCTTCTTGTCATAGTACCGTATGCCCACAGGTGCCGCTTAAGTATGTTCATGTTAAGCATGATCATGCTGCATCTGGCCTGACCTCAGCCGGACTAACCTTCTTTTTCCTAACCTATACACGTTGCAACAATTTTTCACCCAAAACAAACCTAAAGTAAGCGGATGCAAGCCCCTAAGAGTACTTTTAGGACGCAAGAAAATTTTGAGTTGGGACTGTATGGATAGGTTATGCCAGGATAGTCCATGCTGGAGTAGGGAGCAGAACTGCAAGCTTATGAACAAGCATTCTTATGTATTGGCTGAAAAACGAACGGTGCTATTATATTTAACCAGTGTTCCACTGAACTTAATTACCGTGCTCCAGCGTAGTCTTCTCTCTCTGAGGCTGAGCGTAATCATTGCCTGTTCAGTCTAGGCGTTGGATCCAGGACTTATTTAAAATTTAAATTTGTTGCCCATGGCTGCGCCCCCAGATTAATGATGATTCCGGGGATTGATAATGAATGCACGATTGAAATATTTATATAGAATACATGAAACTGGTAGATATAACTCTTGTGGTAGATTTCTATGCAGGTAAGTAAATAATAACATTCAGTGAAATTTTTTATGAGACGACTACCGGAAAGCTGCTAAATCTACGGCAATCACACCTGACATTTAGTTAACTTGAAGCAATTTTTCAGCGGCCATAAATTGGGTTACTGAGTTCTGAAGTGAACTGACCATAATATATAAAAGTATTTTTTTTATTGAGAATAATACAGAGCAATAAAAACGTGACAAAATAAATATTTTGTTTCCTATATCAGTCTCCCTCGAAAACATATGATTTAATAGCCAACTTTTGATAATGCTAAGAGAAACCTCAATTAAATACCCTGCAACGAAATGTAATCCATCCTTTTTCACTGACTGATTGTGGTCTTACTAGAACAACATTCAAGTCTATAAGAACAGGAAGTCAGTCATTGGTATGTTGGAAGTCAGAAAAGACTCATGACTGGAGTATCACAGCACAGAGACTGTGAGATGCCTTGGAGTATCACAGCACAGAGACTGTGAGATGCCTTGGAGTATCACAGCACAGAGACTGTGAGATACCTTGGAGTATCACAGCACAGAGACTGTGGGGCGACTGGAGTATTAGAGCACAGAGACTGTGAGGTGACCTGGAGTATCACAGCACATGTTCAGTTCAAGTAAAATACTATTTTAGTTCTGAAAGTTTTCAGTGCTAAGTTAACGATTTTCACTTCGATTCATCTTTCAACGCAGTTTACTTAGATAAAAAAATCTGCAATATTGTCTTCCGAGAAAAAATGCATCTCTTGAACTATTATTTATACCTTTTTCAGAATAGTTAAGTGACTCCTTAAGTTATTAATATTATCGCCTCATTATTAAACGAGCAAGTGTACAAGGAGGGGAAGATAAATAGGGATGATCCCTCGCCCCATTCTTCCGATGATCCTTGGCCTGCTCTCCCCTTAAGGTTCTAGGAAGACGACGCGATTGCCTGGAACTGCAGGAAGGGACGCGCCCATGAAGCTTCTTCCATTAAAATTATTTAAAATATTAACGACCTGAATGAAAAATAAAATTTAAATAGCATAAAAGGTAAAACAGACAGTTCTTTCAATGAGAGGTAAATGTTTGTATTTTTAAATAGACAGGATGTAAATATTTTTCTTAAACTAGACTACAAGAGAAGTAGATAATTGTAATTTCAAGTAGATACGAGTAGAAGCGACTACCAAATAATAACGTTAAAAAACAGAAGAAGAAGTAAGCCATTAAACAATGAGTAATTATGTGGACTGATGATTATTTATTCTTAATGGACAAATTGTTAGAAATTTCCACATTCCTTAGGATCTAAATTTGTTCTTTTTCTCCATGCTTAACGTTAGGCATGGGTGTGTAAATAGCAGAGTTGGCTGAAAGACTTGTTGATGGAAACATCCGTTTAACTTTGCTCCGTAGGAGTGTATTAAGCCATTCCTTCCTAATTTCTGTATTTAAGTTTGAGTGATCACTCTTTGTTTTTCGTTTTGTTTATTTACGTTGATAATGCATGTTCGCGCTTTCTGTGATTAGGAAAGGGCGGACTCCAGTGCTAACTTTGGGCTTGGCCTATTTATGTGGCTCGACCACCTTAACTTTTGAGCTTCGGCTTTTTACTTACGATAAATATTTGTTCCTAACCTTTTGGGAAGGCTTGAAGCTTTCCTAAGCTTAACTTGCTAGTTAATTATTGGAGTCTGTCCTCCCTTTCAACTATCATAATTTCTCTTTACATGGCCTATTTATATGCCTCTTAAAGTTGCAGCTTAACCGCTTGGTGGCTAATGATTTTAAGGTGGGTCCGAGGCTGTTATAGTGACATATTGCGTATTATTTATGTTCGTAAAACTTATGATTTGATTACCAACGATCTAACGGCTATTTATTCTTTCTATTCGATAGAATAACTGCGTATCCGATGGGGAACAACATTCATTCTAATTTGGGTGACTTTCAGCGTCACTGTTTGCGATAGAAAGAGCCTTTCGTACATCACGGTGTGTAAAACTTGTAATGATTTGCTTATATGAATGTATTAGATCGAAACTCATTGCGACACTGGAATACTACTACTGGATTGCAGAATTGTAAAATTTATGAGATATTTCTTGCTTCTACAGTTATGTTGGGCCGGGTTTATTCGTCGGCAAAACGGCGATAAACTGTATTGGAACCGCTGCCAAGCGTCATTTTTCGCGACTTGGTTAAATCCTTGCTATTTGTGAATACGTCTGCTTTCTCAAGATTTGGACCAGTCATCTCCGAAATAAAAGTTCCATTTTGTTTACTGTTTTTTGTATCAAGCCTAACAAAATTTTCAAGGAAAAACCTTTCAAGAGACAATTAGGTTTTACTTAATTAAAGTGTGGTCATTTAAAACTTCTACAACATTTTTTATGAGAAGTTTAAAGCAGAACTTGATTATTGTGCGCATTTATAATTCTCTATTACAAAAGTTTTATATGTAATTGCGAAAATATGAGGAAATGATGAACCAGCTCCAGACTCGTCCACGGTCCCTTCATAGAGAGGTGGAGGACTGTAATGCTCGTCAAAATGGTCGCCCTTTTAATATTAGAATGCTCGTAAATTGAGTCTGATTATTTAAACATGTTCCATCATATATTGTTAAACCATTAAAAGATAAAAAAGATCTAAAATAAACCAGGAACCACAAATGAACAAAGATTTCGCACTAAGTATTCTAGGGTGAGTTATTAATTAACAGAGTTAATTAATATTAATTAATGAGTTATAAATTAACGGAATTACCCAAGTAACAAGCATGTAAATTGAAGATGTAACGATACGCGTAGTATTCATTCCAAAAAATTGTACCATTTTTTAAATAAAACATCGAAAACTTGTAACTTATGGGTTTTTCAACATTCAGTGCCATTGTAAGATATAGCAGTGAAATCCAACTCATATCTGTCATATTTGAACATATCAAGCATTATAGGTACAGTAAAAAATATGAAATAGGTATTAAAACTTGAATTAGGATTATTCGTCAGAAGTCGGATCATCCTACTCAAAGTTTTTTTGTAAGGTTGCACCATGACGGATGACGGTTCAGTTCAGGCGATGGCTAGAGGCTGCAGTCAAAATAAACAACGACGGTACGACTGTGGTGGCACGGCAGCCGGTGGCATGGCAGCATAGCAAAGCAATGCGGAAATTTTTAGCTGAACTACATTTAAAAATAATTTCTTTCTCTCATCAGACGATTTCATTCGAGTCACTAAACTTATTGCGTTAAAGTGCAGCAGATATTTTTTTGTGTTGGTAATGCCAATTCTTCCGAGCAATATTTCGATATACCATCGATTTGTCCATTACGCCTCAAAATAAGGGAGAGCTAAAACATCTGTGTCAAAAGACATCTACATGACAATTTACTATCACAATATTATTATGCAATCATTAACTATATTAAACTACCATGTTTCCCTGTTGATGTTCGGCTATCAGGTAGCAACCGCATTGCGAGCAGCGTGAAATATTCTGCACGACCGAACTAAAGTCGCCGCGGAGTCATGCGTGCATCCGTGGAAGCAGAACTTGACTTTAGTGCGTGGCATGCACCTGGCCACGGATCACGCACGATTTGTACGAAGCAACAAAGCGCTAAAGTTTACGCGGTTTCATTGCATCAGGTTCACTCACTGATTTTTGATGGCCTTTGTCATTGAGTTTGCCAACGTTTCTGGTTGCTAACTTACGATAACTATTACCTGTGGCGAAGATCATGGAGATATTGTGCAAAAATTGCGAGATCAAAATTATTGAAAGACTTTCCTTTTTTGTTGAGATAATAGCCGTGTTCTCCGCTGAACTCGAGGCAAACATCACTTATTAAATTCAACATGCTACAGAAACCCGTTTCGTATTCTGGTCGGCAGACAGCTAACAATCGGTAACTTTTTCGTTCCCTTAATTGTTCTTTTGCCAAAATATTTCTTAGATCTAAACAATCGTATTGCGTTGACATAAATAAATTTCATTTACAAACTTGAGTCGGCATTAAAATAATATGTTTAAAAACAGGAAATTCAATTTTTTTAACACATGATACTGCATCTCTATCAATGCCGTAATTCGAATCTTACTCTTAATTCAATAATTAAATCCAATCAATGCCGTTTACTCCTATCGCTCGTTGTGGCTTCTAAATAATTTAATGGAAAGAAGCCAGAGCATCTGATTTGACGTTTCCAATTAGATATTTCCATGGAGTTCATACTTGACCAATTAACCAGTTCATTCCACCGAACATTGATGAATTATTAACAATTGTTGGTCCGAAACATGTCTTCCATAACATTCATCTGCCCGACGAGTTACACAGGCATTGTTCCATCATATAATAACGAAGTAATAACATAAACTTTCCGAATAATTGCTTATAATATATACTTGTTGCCACTGGAATGCCGATAGCCTATTGTCAGAAATTTATGCATTGTAGTTCATTAAGACTTTCCATGTACAATTATTTAATCTAAGAGCAATTTCACAGAAATTCAGATGCAAAACTGTAACTTTTTGTTCCGAACTTGAGCACACCTATCAATTTTCACCCATATGTTCCACAGATATTTTACCAGTCGAGTTACACGTATCTAACGAGGGTACTGGAGTTAGCGTAGACAAGTAACGGCCTAATTGCTAATGATATGATTATATATGATGCTCGCATTCATGTTATTTGCTATGAATGCAACCGAAATTCGATATCGTCATAACAAAATCAAAATATCGAGCGAAATTTCGCTAGTTTTTTATTTACTTACTAAAGATAATCCGACATTCGCGAAAGTGATTAGCTTCCAAATTTTATTGGCATCATCAGCCAACTTCCAACTGAACGCAGCCAACTGTAGGCTCGGAATGTAAATGAATGATTGCACTAATATCTAATGACACTAATAACTGAATTTTTATCGTCGTTAAACACAATAATTTGATTGTTGTAACAATTTTTGAAGATTTGTCTCATGATTCGTGTTGCACCAGCCAAAATCAACATCAACAACAACGTCTGGGCATGGTGGAGCGGCTGAGCGCCTAACGACGTCGCCGCGACGTAACTGCGATGACACACGCAACCGACACGTCTTTACTGCCGTTATTTAAATTCGGTAGCGGACAACAATAATGACTCATTCAATTAACAAATTCTATACTCTTTTCCTGCAATAATTGTTCATTGCTCCATGAATATCTTTCTCGGATTGCAACTACTCTAATTTTTAGGCTTTTGCAATTTTTATTGAATCTATTCGTAATAATCTAATCGTAATCTACTCTTAATCTCCACATAATCTACTCGTAATCTACTCATGATCTACACGTAATCTCCTCGTAATCTACTCGTAATCTACGCGTAATCTACTCGTAATCTACTCGTAACCTACTCGTAATCTACTCGTAATTTACTCGTAATCTACTCGTAATCTACTCGTAATCTACTCGTAATCTATTCGTAATCTAATCGTAATCTATTCGTATTCTACTCGAAATCTACTCGTAATCTTTTTGTAATCTATTTGTCATCTACTCGTATTCTACTCACAATCTACTCGTAATCTACTCGTAATCTACTCGTAACCTACTCGTAACCTACTCGTAATCTACTCGTAATCTACTCGTAATCTACTCGTAATCTACTCGTAATCTACTCGTAATCTACTCGTAATTTACTCGTGATTTACGCGTAATTTGCTCGTAATCTTTTCGTAATCTACTCGTAATCTACTCGTAATTTATTCGTAATCTACTCGTAATTTACTCGTATTCTTCTTGTAATCTACTCGCAATCTACTCGTAAACTACTCATAATATACTCGTAAACTACTCGTAATTCACTCGTAATCTACTCGTAATTTACTCGTAATCTACTCGTATAATACTCGTAATTTACTCGTAACATTCTCGTAATCTACTCGTAATATACTCGTAATCTGCCGCAATCTACTCAAAATCTATTCGTTATCTACTCTTAATCTACTCGTATCTACTCGTAATCTACTCGTAATCTTCTCGTAATCTACTCGTAATCTACTCGTAATCTACTCGTATCCTACTCGTATCCTACTCGTAATCTACTCGTGATCTACTCGTAATCTACTCGTAATCTACTCGTAATCTACTCGTAATAATCATAAGCCGCAAACTGAAGTATGTTGTCGCTCTTTACCAGCGGTAGGTGTTAAAAAAGAGGCCATTGGTGGGAAGCATACATACAGAAAAATAATTGATTCATATTGTTCAGTAAGTGACACAATTTTTTAGCATACATACAGAAAAATTATCCAGTAAGTGTCAAAATTTTTTACCCGCAGCTCCAGCAGAGAGTGGAGGTAGCACTGATACGACATTTTACCAGATCAAAAGGTGTCAGGATGACTCAAACAAAGACAAAAAATGCATGGTAAATTGGACAAGGTCTTCCTCATTTCTTTGAGTGTATATTAGCAGCGTGGCCAATGTTAGGTTACTTACTCGTACTCAAATTCTTGTCCAAATAATAAAATAGTACGTTAAATTTTTTCAACTTCCCGCAATCAAGTAGGATTATTTGCCAAAGACCATAAATTCCTTGATTTGATTTATAAACAAATTTCTTTTAATAAAGTTAGCATTGCTGTTGGGTCTGGTGTAAATTTAGTCAATAAATACTCTTCAAAACTAGTTATTCCTCATAGTTTTGTTCATATATGCTGGCGTGATATAACTCTTTAACTTTTTTACCTTTCAAACCAGTTCGATTACGTTCTAGCGTCAAACATATTTTCACGTTTTACTTCTTTTCAGTGAGTGTTTGGATAGTTTCCACTTTTCCTTGTTACAGAACAAACGCTCGAGGCCGATAGAGTGTGGATCGTTCATACTTGTTTTCTGGTTAAAAAAATATCCTTCCTTACATTAAAATCCTTCACAACTCAAGATTTTATCGTATATTTTTCGAATATTCGGAGCAATGTATGTCTTGTAGGCAGAAGAATGATCAACAAATTGCAAGTAAGTGGAGTAACACGTGTCCCTATTGTCAATTCATTCATAATAATTTTTTTCTTTATTTCCCATTCTGCTTAGATAAGGAGTCGGTATAAAGGACAAAATTTCGAATTGCGAACATTTTCCGGTTAGTTTTCCTTCGAAATTTTAAATTTTTCATAATTAACTTTGATTAGTAAGATTAATTATTTATTTGCCATGCTTTTTTAATGTCCTGCTGTGATCTTACTGCACATGACTTCTGACGTAACAGTAAGAATGTGCAATAAATATTAACAGTTTAACATAATTTTGCCATTAATTAATGAATGCCATAAATTAAAGAATGCATAATGAATGTCATTAAATAAAGAATGCATAATGAATGCAATTAATTAAAGAACGCATTCACTTATCAACATGAATGAGTAGATAAGCAAAATGTCCCTAGAAATCTCATTGCCTGCGTTTTCATCTCCCCAAGTTCTCTGCTGTCCGCATCCCGGCCGCAGGCTTTCAAGCAAATGTCTATGCAATCACTACGTCATTGGACGAACCATAATGCGATAATGGGGACATTTTTTCGTATGGAGCCGCCAACTGACGTCCATTTCGCTTGGCTAGACAACATTCATCGTAAACCTAGCGCTAAATTTATATTTTTTTACGCCCCGCGACGCGCCAGATTGCAAGCGATGCCAAAGTTGTCTCGGGCTTGAAGCATTTCTCCCTGCCCAGCTAAAAGTTAGCTTATAAATTTGTCGCGTGCGTGCGACTCGCCAATCCTGTAATTGGAGCCTCGTGATCCGGCGGCAGCATCCACAAAAGTCTCGTTTTTGACATCCCTCGAGGATGAGCCGATACTCTTCTTCAGTTCTCGTGTTCTAGATAACAGCTGAAACTGAAACCCTGGCCCACCTCCAGTTATTTTTCTGAAAAAGTGTCCTAACGAGGCAGCTTCCGTATTGTCTTTACGATGCTTTTGCATTTCAAAGGCTAAAAACTTTTATCGTGTTCAACGTAGATAATCTTCCGGCAACGAGATTTCATGGACGAAGCTGACGAATTTTTTTTTTCGTTATAAATTGTTGGTTAAGCAGGAAGTTATTTGTGGAAATATTCGTAATTAAGTTGTAAAATGTTGATTCAAAATCCGCGTTTAAATTCGAAACGAAGCCCGGATTTAATTCTTTACGCCGCTAATGATGATCCAGTTATGCTTTTAAGTGTGAATTAAATTTTTACATTTGAACCATTACATTACGTGTGTGTTGAGGTATTATAACAATACAAAATTTAAATCCCAATTTAACATCTATTAATTGTCTGAATTTCATACATTCATATATTACTTCACGGTATTTTCATGCTGAAGATGCACGTAATCGGAATGCTTCACATGACAGATGAGGCCTTCATGACTCAACTATTTATAAATTGAACAATGTAAGATAGATGATCGCATCGTATTGTGTTGTCAATATTTTAATCATAGTTAGCTTGGGGATGATAAGCGCTTATTAAAAGCAGAATATAACTCTATCCGTTTCTTTCAAAAGTTTCGCGCAAAACAGCAAATCACAGTTTGAATAATTGTAGAAATTTTTGACCAAGCTTTAAAATTAAATTATAAAGAAGCTTTCCTCACCATTTTTAATGAGCGATTTTTTGAGAATTTCATGGAGATTTTCAATTAATTTTGCACACCAAGCCTCTGATGCCATAATCTATTATTTACGATGTTTTGAGAGGGGATTTGAGCGTGTGTTCGTTGCCAGCACAGAAATCACTTGCGCGTAAAACGCAGAAGGGTTATTAGTGAACGAAGCGCGATTATCAAATATTGCAGTGTCGAATATCGCTCTTTATTTAATGGAGGAATCTATTTCATTAGAACATAGAGAGCTCAAAACGAAAAATTTTGCAGCAACTCCGGAACTTGTTCTATTTTAAATTTTAAGTAGCATATGGCCACAGTGTTTTCTTGATTTTTCTAATTTTTTAGCAATATTTACGTACAATCACCATGTAAAATTCATATCACCAAACTTCAATGATAAATAAATGTTTTTAAATAAAAAACTATGAGTGAGTATTTAATTATTAAGCGAAAAGTAAGTGCTTGCGATCCAATCACCCCAAAGAAACAAACTGAAATAATCATATATTTGAAATTCAATCACATAATCAAATTACTTGATGAATATTTTAATAAATTAAAATAATCAGGTGTGCACTGCGAATTCATAAATTTTCCGTTCCTGTCAGCTGTGAGCGAATGTATGTATGGCTCTGGCTCGTCAGTGTGCGTTAGATGTCTTACGCGCGTTTAAAGACCTGGTCCATCTTGTATAAGGTCTAATTAATTGCTATTGCCTTCTAATTACTTAGTGACTGGGGTTACCGTCAGCAAATTAAGAATAATAATATTGTTGTTATTACTTCAACCACACAGCGGTAGATGTTCTTCCTGATATACACCCTGATACACCAGCTCTTCTGAATGATACACGGAATGAGCGTTGTTCGCAACGCCATTACTGCTTTCTTCACTTTCATAGCGCTTAGGCTATTAACGACCATACTTGTTTGAGCCTGCCTAATATTGATTGAAATCTAAGCTTGGAGCCAATCATTTTTGTCAGGTTGCACACTCGACTCGAATAACCTGGCATAGAAGTAGAACTCATTCCTAAAGTGTTCTCTTCAACGCCTAGAATGATCAAACTTCCATATATTGGAGACAATTTTCAAAAAGGACGCTCGCCTGCTTTTCATGTCTTTTTTTATGCTCAACTATTTAATTCAAGATCATTTGAAAAGAATTTTTAATCATTTAGGGAAGAAATATTGAACTTTTTAAATCTTGTGAGAATCTCAGTTCCATACAACATTATTCACCTGTTTTATGATATTTTCGTGCTAGAATGTGCATGCATCACTTTCATCCATGCTAATTATTGTTGTTTAAAATTTACATCTCACCTCCTGAGTTTTGCAACAGCGCTTTCAGGATCTACATAATACGTTAAGGCGCTTGTCCTTGATATTCAGTATAGGCTATTTTGACCCGCATCTTTCATCATTTTCACCAGATTCTTACACCAGAAAGCTTTCACAAGTTTCAAGGAATCACAAGATTCTTTCTGAATCTGGTGATTTTCAATCCCATTTTATCTACAAAGAACCTAAGTGAAAATATTTCAATTAATTAACTATTCACTTAACTCGGCTTTTCTCCTAGCTAGAACGACTATTGAATATAGAGGAAAAGTCAATGGTAATGTATTTCTTGGGATAAGTAACAAAGCTCCATGGGTATATGAGCACAGTTCGAAATTTTCCGACGAAGGCTTTAAAATTAGTCAAAAAGCATCAAGGAATATATTTTATTTAAACATTGCATATTGAAATATGTTTACGGTATATTAGTAAATAATTTAAGAATATCCGTTCATTGAATAGAAGCTTTTCCACGAAAACTATTCTTCAAGCGTGTCTGCAATAATAATTCCAGCCTTGCGTAGGCAGTGTCAGATATTGACTATCAGACAGTACCGCTTCAATTTTTTTAATTGGCTGGAATTCAATAACAAACACAACACTGGAAATTTGGTCTATCGAATGTTATATTCTAAATGCAATTATGGCTGGATTGAGAATATAATGAACTTATTGAACATTTGTAATTTTAAAACCCATATATTCTTGTGATCGCCATTCAGTACAATAATTATTTGTTTATTTGAATCTGTATTTATCTTTGCTACTCTGTAGTTTTCTGAGCTCATTTTTATTTTCTTAATTTATTTTGAAAGTGTTTTTCTTAATTAATAGTCATACTTCTGAACTAAACAAATGGTTCTTTCGAGAAAGACGTCTCGTTAGGTGAAATATTTGGATAATAGTTAGTTGAGTAGTTGAAGTTAAGTAGTGGAAGTCGAATAAGGAAGTGTCATGACCAGTATCCTGTGTGCAAAGCGTCTGAGTTTACGGTCATGAATTACCAGCGTCTTATTTTTATCCACCAATTGACGCGTACCACCAAAACTTTACGGTCACAAACGGCTTTGTGTAGTGATTGTTAACTGTGCGTTAGTTAACATCGCGTTAACTGCGGCGGCGTGCGCGCCACGACATTAAAAGACAAATAATTGTGTCAGATTATTGATTTTCTATTCTGAGCCACACAAATAATTTTTGGACCTCGTATTCAGCCGTTTTTTTTCTTCTGAACATTCAAGCTCATTACAGGACACGTGTGGTTTCCTTAAGTTGTCACGTTAGGCGCAATTCTACTCAATTTATAACCAAAGTACCGCAGTTCTACTCATTCATCAAACCAGAGTACCATCCACATCTGACTATTAATTTTTTGCTATGTGTCCATTTAACAGTGCGCATGCATAGACTGCATCCTACCATCCTATACGACATGGTGAGTCGGTTAATTGCTCTATGTTAACACATATTGGAGCTAAGCGATAACTGTTCGGCTCTCCCCATGCAGTACCGGAACAGCAAGCTTGCATAAACGGAGTAAGTGAATGAAAATTTTGAGCTATCACAGTCGTAAAGGGAGTTGATTATATTTATATATTATAATAATATTCAGTTTCTGTTACCCAAAGTAAATTTTCTAAACAGTCTGACATTTTTAGAGAGGCCAGTTTCGTATGCAAACTATAAGTCATTTTGATCAAAAGCTCCAAGCGGCCTATGCGGTCTTTGGAAGGCGCTCTCATTTTTGGGAGACGCCGCTATAGGAAGCGTAAGTCCGAAGGAATGGGAGCGCTGCCGTAGCCCAAAAATTTGACTCTTAAATCAGCCCAAAAGCCAATGCCAACCCTCTACATGCAATAGAAATAGTCAGTCTAATACCTATGCAGCTGTTCTTACTTGCCTCATCTCGCCACACCAGCTTGAAACAAGCAATGCCTCATCCCACAAACTGATACTACAAACGAATTACGCCCAATAGCTCCTACACCAATGATTTAAGCCCATACCATCACTTCTTACAAATGCCGTAAGCCACAGGGTCCGCAGACCGCTGTACCGAAAGGAGGGGGAGCAGGGGGTAAGCGTGGAGGTTTAGCCTCCAGAAGAACGGACAGGCTGGAGAGGTGGCAGTGTGGCGCAGGGCGTTCTTTATTGAAAGTGGGGAAGGGGCTGGGCTGCATGGAATAGAAATATTTTGGGGTTTAGCGTGTGGGTTACGACCATTGTTTTGGCGGCTTGCAGGTCATTGGCTCGCTGGTTTACATCCATGAAGGAATTTAGTCCCTGTGGCTTTCAGCAAGTAATCATGTTGGCTAATTTGCTCTGCAGCATGCTTGCGCACGGGGAGAAGTATGAAAATTATGCTGGTATTGGGCAATGCTGGGTTATTTCAGTCGTCCCTGCCAGAGTATGTGAGAACTAAGTGCCGCATCAAACCTTCAGTATATCTTACCTTTGGGTCTCATTTTTTTTACTATTCCTTAGACTCTTTCGATCGAATCTCTTACCCAAATAGCCACAACCGAGTGCACCATTTTATGCGCACGAAAGTGTCAAGGCTAGGCTGATCTGCTGGATCGTAGTCGCTTCTCCGACAATATCTCCCAGTTGAAAGGAAAGAGAAGACTTCCCTTGTTTCACTTATTAAACTATTGACACTTAAATCAAATTGATACTACGGATGGATGCCAGAAAAGACCTAAGAGGAATTCACATTGTTACGGGGCCAGTATACCAACTGGGCGCAACGTGAGACTATCTTATCCGCAATAACCCAGCCACGGTTCGTCGTACTTCTTGCGACTCAACGTCAATAGGGGAATAAAGACGACAGCACATTACACTTTCCTCCGACAATGCAAGGCACAACAGTGAATGAGAGTGTTAGTCATGTCTCGACTTCGGAGGTCTCTCTGCATGAGAGATCAAACTAATTAGCGACAGTTTCTTCAAATACTTAATTACTAAACACGCACAATAAAACTTTATAAGATTTCTTATCACCTGCAATCCCTAGACCAGTGCAAACTATTTTTACTTGGATAAACATTCAAGGTTAGGTCATAAAAGACAAAGGTATTAATCCTCCAAATATAAGGTGATCAAGTACACACCTGTTCACCGTGGTGGCGCAGAACGAATGATCCTAAATAGAGCTGCTACTATTCCGCAACACAGAGCGGATCCGGCAACATCGCACGGAAGTCTAAAGCCATTTTATTAGAAAATTATCAATGTAAAAGACATCTATAAAAGTTGCATTTCTCTCCTCTACAACATTCCGTGTTAACTAAACTTTATTCATGACGTTAGAACCAACCCACTGCATTGCTACGTTACTCTGTTTTAGCAAACATTATATGTCAGGCCTCAACATAAAATTTCCAGCGAGGGAAATGTAGAAAACTCCAGCACTCGTAGAAATCGACTGCAAAGAGCGGGATCTTATCGACCAAGTGAATTCATCCTCGGCATTATAAAAATCGAATGAATGGAAGACGTTAGGCAGAGAATACAATTGTCCATAATTTTTGCGTCAAGAATTTACCTACGAGTATTTCGAGTATTTTCCACCAAGATAAGTAAAAAAATGATAATTAGGAAAATTGAGAAAAAATTAAGTTTTATTTCTTTATTTTTATAAAGTCTATTTTTTTAGAATGATCACTTAGTAGTCTTTGTGAAACGATAGAGATACTCGCTGTCTTTAGCTGTTGGTCTCATGTTAGAAATAATGGAATGACATGTTCCTAAGTCGTGCTTAGATGACACGTTCAATAGTTACTGTCTGTACGTGATTAGTTACATAAAAACAATCTTATAGAAGTGCGTAGAAGTATGAAAGAAATTTTCTCGAGAGATTTTCTGAAGCAATTTTATTTTTTAGGATTACCACATATAGTCCATTAGGCGAAGCTTCTCCCGAGAACTTTTTAGCGCTGAAATTATTCGCATTACACACCAGGCACGAAGTTTTAATGTAGAGATGAAGTCCATACAAAGAACTTTACCGATGAAGATTGAGTTTCCAATATTCTTCGCAGAAAGTTGAGTGTAATTGAATGATTTTAAAGGTTTTCTATTATGACTTCGAGAACAAATAGTTCTCTCTGATTTGAGAGAATAATTAGTCGCAATTCTAAGTTTAATTATGGAGAAAGCTAAGCTAATCGCGATTTCAAGGGCATTATTCTGAGTTTTATTTCTGTAGTTATCAGTTGATTATCAGTTCATTATACTGATATCATCCGTTTGTTACACCATTCGAGAAATTGTCATTGTATGGCTCTATCGGCAAAACATAACGTGGATGTAAGCATAAAGAAAGTGCAGAATTCATTAATAAAAATTAATAACACCCCTAGCAATTTCAGCGTAACGCGTGATAATGCTCCTTTGCCCTCAGACTTGTCGAGATATTTTAACACTACAAACCATTAATTTTATTCTTCGATGATAGAACTCGATGAATTCAACTCGAGCACTGAACTCTTTTTGACGGAAAAGAAAACAAAAATCATTGAATTGTGTGAGCATATCGATGAAAATTCTATAAAATGTGCATGTTTAAATAGATTTTTTCCAATACTTAAAATATATTTTTTTCATACTTTTGCAAATATTCACAATTTAGATATAAGAAAAACTTGAATACTTATAGTCGATAAAAAATGGAACTAAATCAACTTTATAATATAATTCAAATCTACGAAAAAAATTATTATTATTCAGGTAAGTATATTTTTTCAAAATACATCCTCAAAATTTATTTTGATCAAGAAAAAAAGGGGTGACGGGAAATAATTGTAGACAATTTTTGCCTAAAAATCAAATCAAAGTTTTAATACTTCTCTCGTATAAATTTTCATATGATGTTTAAAAACTCGCTTAACTGATTGAGAAAACGCTCTGAGACGAGCTTGGTAATAAAAATAAACTCGATTTCCGATAAACACCTGTCAAATTTTCTATCCAAAACTTGGGACGATTGTGATTCTAGCCTCTCATGCTGACGGGTAATAAAATTTCGCGATGATAAACAGGAAGTGGTTTCGATTAATGTAATAATAAATTGTTTTCCTCATTGCAGACGATGACGAACATCGTTGTCAGAGGCTGCTGCTTGTTTGTTCGCTATTTTTCTTAAGTGAAAGAAAAATATCGATTAAGGATTTTAGACAATGCTTTGCATGAAATGAGTGCTCTAAATTAGGTCAAGATCGGAGACTTGTCGCTCTTCGTCTAATTGGTCCGTGGTGGTTGCCACGTTTTCAAAGAAACACATTATATACAAAATCTGTTTCTTTTCAGCCGAACAAAATTTTGATTTGCACTTCTCTGAATAGAACCAACTTATGAGTGATCTCTAACTCGTTCAGAAACTGCATGATTACACGTCTAAGTCTTTAATGATTCTTTGCCCAATCAGCAATAGATATGACAATCAACCATGGAGCATCTGCGGACGCCAGTCATCATCCACGTGTGATCTACAGATTGTTCATCCTCGATTGTTAGCATTCGTCCTTGACTGTTAGCAGGATTGGTGCTAGAGTTCAAGGCGGAGGATCATTCAATTGCTGAGTACACTTTGCCAGCCGTGATCGATGTCATCCACAGACCAGCGAGTGGGCGAGGGTCACCCCATCAGGCCTGGACATGTAACGGAAAAGAGAATATATTGACGGAGATAGAATTCATGCTAAAAAATATTCTGAAGAAAATTATTTTACAAAATTAAGAATGGAGGTGCGGAATGAAGTGCTGAATTTATTTTAGTGAAAACATGAAAGTCAAGGCCCCGTGATATCTGTCGTTAATGTGAGACGCTACATTAAAAATCAGAGAATGTGACATTTTCTGAATTTTCGTCTCTAAAGTCAGTTTACTTGAAAAATGTCGCAATAATCTCAGTGTTGCCTCAATTGACACATGTTTACTTGGATCCGATCGTAGAATTCAATTCGCATTGAAACCGTGGTGCCGAGTCTGCTTTTAAAAATAAATATTTAATTGTATTTTATGTTTAAAATTTTCCTCGTGAGCATACAATATTGAAAATTTCATCCATATTAATTGAAAAAATAACAAGACTTCTACCTGTGTACCGAAGCTATTGTTCTCAGACACTCACATGATTTTCTAATATTCAAACCAGAATAACTCTAACGACGCGGTATACAGGACACTCATTCTTCAAGCTCCCTTAATTCTATCACTCGCTCAGTCTTTATATTGCTCCCGAGCGCATATATAGTGTTGTATTATAGATTTTGTCTTCGAGTAGGAGGTGCGGCATGACATCAAAGGCTTTGCTAATGTCGATTGTAATCAGAAGTGTATACGGTACCATCTTGTATGTGTTGTGTGAGGTTGGTGAGGAGTCTGGTGGTGGAGTGATGGGTTCTGTATCAACAATCCTTGCAAGTGACGAAACACATTATCAATACTTATACACAGCCACCATTGCCGAACTTTGTGTATCTACATTTAGGCGTGACTTTGCCGTTTTATTTATTATCAACGTAACAGACATTCACAATTATCGGTGGATATTCAGGGTCTGAAAATGATCTGAAATAAATGAATGCACCTGCACTACTAACGGCAGCCCGTGTCATGTGAGGTGAACACAACGTGCTATTTATCTCAGTGAAGTCACTCCCAAACGAAAGTTTGTCATCGTTAATATGTGCACTAACGACTTACGCTGAAGGCAGAATAGCTCACTGGGAATAAATAAAGTTTTCATTACTTCGAGGTTTATAGAAAGAAAAAGTTCACAAATTTTATTTTTTAATGCCCGATAAATCTCGTCAACAAATAAAGTATTAATTAAATGTTTACATGTTCATTGAAGCAATCGAAAAATCGTCTGGCACACGGTTCTAAAATAAAATTATTTATCCTAATCACCATGTTTACATGTGTGATAAATATATTCGCCCATTACATTCATTGCAAGATGATGACGCAGCGCTAGCGTCAGCGTTTGCTCGTCCGTCAACTGCCGGTGTATCGCTGCGATCGCTCAGCTCCGGTAGGTAAACAAGGTTGTTTTTATGAAGCAGTGGTAGATACCAAGGAGACTTTTCCTGAAGTATTTCTCCTGATTTGGTCACGTTAGAAATCTTTCGAAGGCGCATTTTCCATCGCAAAAGCGCCATAGAAATTGTCAATTTGTGTTTATGATTTTTTTCAAGAGACAATTTTAGAGGTTAAATTCTCTGTTTGATGTTTTATTTTCAACTATACGCCGATAAATTCCAATTAATTTATTAGTGTTAATCAAAAACCTAAAAAGTGGAATTTTCGAAGCCGAAAAGTCAAGCACGTCAATCTTAATTTTTGTGAAGTTAAAACTTCCATCGTCCGCTTTGTATATTGTAGCCGAAGCTGAATCCGAGATTGATTAAATGCTTCTCAAAAATACTGAATGATTTCAGACTCCAAAAATAACTTTCAATTAAACAATCCAACAGAAAAGTAGGAGAAAAATACAATCATTTATTTTCGCAATTGCCGCTTTTAAGATATAAAGCCAATCGAGAGATAATCGCCTTCTTTTCTAAGATTTAGAATTTATTGGTTAAGAAAAGAAAATATTATGCAATAAAGTAACAGCAGCAGAAGCTGTTCAGTTTTTCATCCTTTTTTTGGGACGCATTAAATATCCCTGCAGCACACATATGATGAAGATGTGCTTGTCTATCAGAATGGAACGTATATACTATTGAGTTATTTTCTAACAAAGAATGTAATTAAAATGTATGTTAGAGAGCATCAACATATGTCATAATAAACCTGTGAATACAGTTATTTATTATGAATGTCCAACAGTTAGGGTTTTTTAAGGCGAGTATCGATTTGTATCGAATTTGTAACTGAATGGTAGAACGTATCGAGGAAAGAAGTAAGTAGGATAAAACCCAAAAAATTTAACAGCTTTTACAAGACGAAAAATGAAGTTGTTGGTACAAATTCAAAGAGAATATATGAAAAAATAAAAAATGAAATGTTGATTTATAAATACTAGTAATTTTACCTTTTTTACCATATATCATTTAAAGGTAGCTTTAGGCAAAGTAACTATTTTATCTCAAGTTTCCACGTGTCAGTATGCGCTGCCACTACAAGTACTTTTTAAATTCGAGGAAAAAAACTGGTTTGGTACCCATAGCAGAAATTTTACGCAGTCTTGCTCACAAACAATTTCATCTATAGTCAGAAATTATAAACATTTTGGGCGACAATAAAAGTCGCTTTAGCACAACTCTATCGAAATATAGGGAGGGGCAGAGAAACTTGTTTATTTGAAACAAATATCATAACAAAAGTATTGAAAATTTACAAATGAATTTTGTAATAGCATTATCAAAAACAAAAAATTTTACAATTTACCAGTATTAAAGATTTTACTTATGATATCACGCTAATGACGTCCGCTATTGTCAATACAATGTGTCAGTCGCGTCCGGAAATTGGTGTCGACTCTTTCCAGCATCTCAATAAGAATGTTGGCGTGGCTTCAAGAATGTTATTCTTGAGATGGCTCAGGTTGTTGGCTTGGGGATCGAACTGCAATTCCTCATGAAGAATCCGTCTAACAGAACGAGCTGATAACCCAAGAGCTGAAGCCTGCTTGCGAGCAGATCGTCGGGGGACCTCAAGATGGATTGCCGCACCGCTTCGATGTTCTGCGGAGATCTTTGGAGACCAAGTTCTTCTTCGCATCTCTTTTCCTGAAGTTCTTCACCCACGAAACAATTGACTGTCGTCCTGGAACGCGGCCACGAGGTGCAACATGGAAGTACCGACGAAATGCACGCTGCGTGGCGATGATTGATTTACCACAGGAAAAATATGCCTCGAGCGCAAAAGCACGTTCCCCGTTCGTCCATTCCATGACAAATGCAGAGGATAAAGAAAATAAATGAATACGGCTCATCATGTGAACCAAACTTTAGATTTTGCGCTCTTGATTAAGACCTTTCTTAATTGAAGTTATCAAAGCAAATCACGTCCGCAACTTGAAGTGGCCAGCTTGAGAAAATTTTTTGTCGACAGCTAGCCTCTTCGTATTAACGTTTTTGATCTTCGTTGAATAGACCGTGCCAACATGAAGCGCCGTGACTCTCTTCAAGCAAAGGTTTTCAATATTCATGACAGACGCAAACGAACATTGCGCAACTTTTTAGCTGCACTATACCGCCCTGTCGAAGAAATTTTCTTTCAGCTTCTCAAATCGGATTAGCTTTATCTGAAGTATTGAGCTGATACGATGTTTGACCGTTGAGTTCGTTTTACTGAATTATCTTTCTCATTTCTGAATATTAGTCCAGAACTCGACTGACCAAGGCGGTGAACGATACTGCATGGACACTGCACGCCGAAATTAAGGTAATAAAAACTTGATCTTGCAGGTTCAAATAGTCGTATCGAAGTTACATGGAAGACAGGATAATTTTGTTGCGCACTCTAATTTCATTGCACGGCTCACCAGAATACTACTGCATTGAGATGAAAGTTACCGAAAGTTATAGTGAACGATTTTGAACTCGATGGTGCGTACTTATAGCTTTTATGTCATGTTGAAAATGTGCACAAAATTGCAAGGATATCTGCACGAGTACATAAGCGATGACCCAATGCTGCGACGCGGTACTATCTGTGCAAGGACCTTGCATGCAATCGTACATGCGACGCCTGGGAAGCTCGCCGTCTGTGGTTGTCTTCGTTGGCCGGCCGCCGTTTAGGGGCGCCTTACAGTCCAATAAAGTGGACTCTAATTCAAGCCAATAAAGTGGATGCTTCGCCTCGGATGCCGATCGCTGCAAGCACGAGGGGCTCTATTAATGTTACATAGAACGAATTTGAATATCCCGGCGACTCGCCCCTGGATTTTTATTAGAACTCATCAAAAAACAATCATAGTTTTAAATTATGCAGTCTTTTTCGCGAATTACTTTAAAAAGCCGCTGGCAGCAGTGCAAGCCTAAATAAAAGTCCCTTTGACTACATTTAAATAAATGATTTATTGATGTCGAGTATTCTATTTGTTAGAAAATTCATGCAACAAAGCCTCTTATTAAAAGCGAACCGAAATGATTTAATTTTGTGAAGTAAAATTTATAACTCTTCGTACACTATTTCCAGTTTGGCATGACGGAAAAGTTTAGCGGTGGAAAACTTGAAGGGTTAGAAAATAAACGGCCAACTTATTCGTAAGTATTTATAAACTTTATCAATGAAAACCAAATACGAATTTCAATAATTCTCTGAAAATATGTCTGGGAGCTTGGCCAGTAAAAAGTAAATAAAAGTTAGGATTTTCCGATGGAGTGAAATTAACTTCTCAATAGAATTCCTACGTGATGACAGAGCATGTAAGTTATATAAGCCGTGCAAGTAATTAATGTTATGTTAGTAATTAATGAGATGTAAATAAATAAGTTATTGTAAGTAATTAATGTCATCTAAAAATTAATGTCATATAAATAATTAACGCCGTGTGAGTTATTTACGTAATAATCTAATCAATGCCGGGTAAGTAATCACAGCCCTGCAATTAATTATTAGCTCAAAAGATACAACTAACGACAAGTAAATGGTAACAACCATATAAGTAATTACAACCATGTAAGTAATTACAACCGTGTAAGTAATTGAAACCATATAAGTCAGTATAGCACGGTAGTTAGGAGGAAGCTCAGTTGATTGCGCCTCGGGAAGCTCAGTTGATTGCGCGGTCTCGCTGGTGGGCGGCGCTTGATCGTTGTCAAAAAAGTGGTGCTTGCAGCATGTGAGTGTGTTGGGGGGATCCGAATTCTGAGTGTCCGAACTCTGGATATGTGTTGTGTTACCTGGGGAGATGTCATAAGGTTTCAATCTCATCCCCAGGGACCTCATCTTAAGGTATCAAGGTCTTACTAAAAACAATGTAAGTAATTAAATCCAATCAAGTATTTAAGCCATGTATGTAATTAGAAGTGATTATTTAATTAATTCTACGTTAACAATTAATGTCACGCAAATTAATGACGAGCCCTGGCCACATAGAATATTTATTAACTTTTCTACACGAAGTTTCTAGAGTATTGCGTCGCTGCTCTACTTATTCGATTGTTTAAGCAGGTTTTTTTTAAATCCAGATAATTTCCTTTATTGACAATTTTCAATTTTTTTCCAATTTATCATTCGTTCTGCAAAAACACGCAAGTTTTCCAAGAGTTCAATGTAGTCTATAAATTTTCTTGCAATAGAGAAGGTTGTAGACTTCTCCCCAATATGGACTACATCGGGCTCACAACTACGACATTAAGCCGACGTCTCACGTGCCACCTTCAGTCTGGTGGACCAAAGAACCACCTGATGGAAGCCCACAACGAGACCATCACTCGTACGGTGCTGGAAGAATGCACCAGCGTCGTCATGAGATGCCCCGACGCCAACCGACTCATGATAGCTGAGGCCCTCATCATTAAGGATAGGACCCCAGCCATCAACCTTCAAACTACTGGATTTGTCAGAACATTGAGACTATTTTCGGAGTAATTTTTTATGCTTTTTTTGTTCATCTCTATATTTTCGTGATTGTGTAATTAATTCTTACCAAAATCTTATTTTTGAGTAGTATCATCCTATTTACATGATTTTGCACTTATTTTGATCGAAATTTTATCACTCAATTTGTGACGAAATTGACAATGAATGATAGTGAATGATAATGAATGATAACGAATGATAATGAATGATAATGAATGATAATGAATGATAATGAATGATAATGAATGATAATGAATGATAATGAATGATAATGAATGATAATGAATAATACTGAATGATAACTAATGATAATGAAAGATAATTAATGATTAATACATTTGAAACGTTGTTAACGAATTAAAAATGATCTTCGGAACCCTGATTTTTTATTTACCATGGTAAACAAAAAATATTGTTCGATATACTGAAAAAATAATACAAAAATTGTCACTAAAACAAATTCTCTGGTCTTCACTGAAACCTGCTTAAAGGAACAAGTTCTGCCAACCTATAATAATTTATTTGAACGTATAAATATTTTACTCAGACCCACATTATTATTGAGAATTATACAATCATGATGGTCGATGTAATATTTAAAGCGCAGCAGCATACAATATTTGGAATGCAAGTAATGTGCTGAATTAATTACCACGCCGTTGCAGCACACAAAACACCAGCCGATGTGCCTACAAATATAAATAACGTAGGCCGTTCGAGGCGCAGTTTTATTTGTTTACAAAAAGTAAAGCATCGGTGCTCTTCATAACTACCTAATAGATGGGCAAGCACTGACTGTTGGCTGTGCTAGAAAAATCAGCATGAAATACTGTGTGATAATTGATGAAAAGTGTTTAATTAGAAAAGGATTTCGGTCTTCGTCTTGGTATCACCTTTTTTAAAATACACAAAGTGTAGAAAACAAAAGTGCTGATTGATGATAACCTAAAATACGATTCAATTTGACCTAAAATTGGCAGAATTATAGAAGCGACTAAATTAAATAAATATAGTAGCTTTTATTTTAAATATGTGTCACATAAAAGAAAAAATTAAACGGTATACCAATGGCAATATCGCACATCAACAAGTTTTTTTATTTGTGACTATTTTTTAATTATGATGCTCCAGTTACAACTATAATTTCTAAAATACTGCATTAAAGTATTTCAAACGTTCAAACCCAGTGTCAGTGGAAGCACATTTTTAGCGCATTTTCTCATTTATGGAAAAAATGCACTATTGTGCTCGCCATGCCTGTCTGTCTGTTTGTCCGTCCGTCCGTCTGTCCGTCCGTCCGTCTGTCCGTCCGTCCGTGACTTCAAGTTTTCGTCGACGAGAAAATGCGCTCTCTTTCACTCACTTCAGTGAGTACTGAGTCGCATAATATCATTTCCACTGCATCATTTCATATAATTTCTTCTTTTAATACATATAAAGCCGGGTTTTTTAATCTTGAAACCTAATAGATTGAATGTATCATGCTGCTAGACCACTGCTTATCCAAAAAGAAGTGGATGTGGATTCCTTATCCCACTAATTATATTAGATTTTAACAATTATATAATTATCAAATCTTTATGAAGTGAAAATTTTAACTTTAATGTCCACTCACTGGCAAAATTTCTTTGAAGCTAGCTCACTCGTTTCACTTCATGATATTCCACATATCCCTGCTAATAGTCGGCTTTTCATGAGGGCATTTTAGCATTTAGTTTAGTGTACTGGGCCTTATTTACTTACGCTCTATTTTCTTGTCTATGATTGGTGGATTTGGCTTGAAAGGCCGTCAATGATTGGCTAATGAACTTACGATCTCTTAACTTTTTTAAAAGTATGGCCCGTAAGCTCAGCACACTTCCTTAACTGAGGACCGTGAGGCCCAAGCACTGAGCTGCGAGATATGGCTTATTTTGTCCAAAAAGTGAACCACTTTCTGCATGTAGCACTGATACGTACTTTTGCCAGGCCCAAATTGGTCAGTCCGGCCCACACAAGTGTAAGATGTGCATCGCTAACCGGACAAAATATCTACATTTTTCTGAGTGTACCTGAGCTTTTGCAGGAAGTATAGGCAGGACTCGGGAATTCTGTAATGGTGGCTTGAAGATTTTTCGTTGAAAATCATAAGTAGAACAAGACTTGACACTTTATTTCTAAAATTCCGAGAGATTCAGGATAAATATTCCCAAATGTGCCTATATAGGCAAGCAATTTATGCAACTATATAACCTGCATTGCTTCTTGGTGAGTGTAAAATGTATCTCTTAAAGCTGATGGAAATAACAGCTCATGGAGACAAACAATCATAATTTGCATAAAGTTTTTCGCAATTCATGCAGATGAACTGAATGGCAACATTTTTTAATCGTGAAGAAAGTTGTTAATAGTATTCATATAGTCTACACAATTTATTCCAAGTGTTTTCATTAGTCTACAAAATCTATTCATTGTCTATTTCTTAGTCTACAGAATCTATTCCTATTATATTCCTTAGTCTACAGAATTTATTCCAAGTATATTCCTTTGTCTATAGAATCACAACCTGGATTCCATAGCCATCAACTCTCTCTTAACAAATCCTACGTCTATTACACTAAAAAATTTATTTACCATACGAGACTACAACAGAGTTGCAATAATTTATTCGCCAAAATTCAAGTTTAATTGTTCGCTTAGCTGACGAAGCGAACAACACTTGAGTCTATGAATACAGGAGCACAGTTTTTCAATCTCAAAGCTCATTCTGAAAGTTTCAACCATAATGAGGTATCTCATTACGCGCTCCTGGCACAATTAGTGAGTCACGATTTTTTCCTTATTTACTGTTATTATCTTCCAACTGTTAACTTTTGTGTCATGTCATGTGTTGTCCTCATCATTGTTTCCGGGCTCTGATCTATGTCTACTAACACCATATTTCGAGCGCAAACTTGTTCGATGCATAGCTGATTTATTTCTTGTCACATGCTCTCCATAATTATTGCAGGTTAAAGTCAGCTAGTTGTGATAATATTTTTAGTCAATATCTCTTTGCATATTTTGTAGAGCAATTTGGGACTAACCCCAGTCCCTCATTCAATGAGATTCAAAATCTGTGTTATGAAGAAGTGGGAGTAACTCTACCATATTAACCTAATAGCTGTCACTTTGCGTCTTCCATCCAACAGCGCTTGAATCTTTATTCAAAATACTCATCACTTTGGGAGGAATGGGGCAAGTCGTAAGTGACGAAATTACTTAAAACTTTACCCTGTTTTTTTTTTCGTCCCACAGACTAGCTATTCATCTGGATATTGATTCATCATCCGAGTCGTACAGCAAGCCTCAGGATTACGGAAAGCAAGGACGAGAATTATTCATTTTAAAAATTGAAGCAGACACTAAATGTGAGTGATTTTTTCATTGAATTAGGCACGTCCACATTTGTGAGTGACTTTGAGCATGCGTCAGTGTCTCACCAAACTACTAACGACTTACCTATAATTTAAATTCCAGCTACAATATTGCGTTCGCATTTCATTACTTACAATGGATGAGTGGATCATTGGAAAGGAAATGCATATACTGATCTGACTTTTGAATAGAACCATCTCACGTTCGAGAGCACAACCTGGATGCCGTCCGTTCCTGTTTTTGTCAATGTTTCCATAAAATTTCTCGTGAAATTTTATCTGATTTTTTTCGTATTAAATCTTTATTATTCCACAAATATTGCCAAAATTTATGATTGTTTCCTTAATGTTAACTTCAACTTAAACGGATTTAAGCTCGTCTAGTATTTCAGTATCAGTTTTATGTCACATTCAAACATAATTCCCGCTTTGTTATTGTAGAGGTCTTATATTGAATGCTATTTTATCGTTAGGTATAGGCTTTTGGTAATCAATGTGTTGTCAAGTTAGAATAAGTGTTAGGAGGTTTGAATTGTAGAATTGTAAGAATATTTTAGAGAGAACTGAAACTGTGCTGGGAAATTGCGGATAGGAAAAGGCATGCTTATTCATCAATGACTTTTGATGCTGCTCAAAGGAGATACTCCACTATAGAACGGGAACTTTCAGCAATTAGGTACAGTTTTGCGCTAACCCAAACTGATTTGGAAGTGTACTCGTGCAGAAAATATATTAATTATTCCTGCATGTCAGGTGCCATGAGTAAGGTTTGTTTCAAGGCGGCCGAAAAATCCCACTAAGCGCTTAAAAATTTTATAAAGCAGCTTCAAACTTTACAGACTGATAATTTTTTACTCGATTAATAGCGCATAAATACATAAGGCTACGCTTGAGTTAATGAAATGTTCTTGAAACATCCGTGGATTTTATTCAGATGTGCAAGTGACTTTCGATCATGCATTTTCGAAACGAATTTTAAATTTTTCTACTCTGTTTATATGCCCAATTTTTCCACTAAAGAAAATATTGACACTAATTTGATTATATAGCCATTTTCAGTGTTAAATATTTATAACAATAATCCCTCATTTTTGGCACTCAATATAGGATTAAAATAATTCCCGCTAAACTCTTTCAGGAAACCTATAAGTCACTAGAAGAAATTCGACGATCTCATTAATCTGTTTTTAGTAAATTTTAAAATTTATTTGCACAAAAATTTTTTCAAATTAAATTTTTGTTATGGATACTAAAATAAAAATCCAACAATAAATGTGCAATGTGAAAAACCTCGCATATATATTCATTTACTCTTGAAATAATATTCCTTTCAAGTGCAGTCACTCCAATTATATTCACCTGCCCTTTATACAAATTAAAAAACTTCCTGCAGTAAAAAGCGCTTCAATTAACATTTTATATTCACTTACAAAGTCGATCAAACAATTCTCTCAAAAACTTTCCTCACAAACTGCACGTAACGCAGTCACTTGAGCGGAGTAATTTTAAGAGGCTCATTCAGTTAATTTTAACTAAGCGACAAATGAAGCCACTCTTATTGCGATGAATTCCCTCGTACGGCGGCCAAAAGTTTATGAGCAGCGTTCTACCAAAGTGCCAAAAGAAGCCATTAAGGCGGCGTTCAGCTCGGACATTTATAACGATAAACTTTCTAAAACTAACGCCATTGCGCTAAGTTTCAGACAGCGCTTTTTGCATAATAGCGAAGAACACAACAGAGCCTCGAGGGCTTCACTTCACGCACGAAATTGAAGCGCGGCCTCAAGTGTGGCCACCCATACCAGCACGACTATCATTCTACACCCTGCAACACTGGGTGTGAGGACCTTCTACACCCATGCCTGGAGTGTGATGGTGTCAACGGCTACACCCATACCTGGTATGTGATGAATGGAGTCAACGGCTACACCCATACCTGGTATGTGATGAATGGAGTCAACGGCTACACTCATACCTGGTATGTGATGAATGGAGTCAACGGCTACACCCATACCTGGTATATGATGAATGAAGTCAACGGCTACACCCATACCTGGTATGTGGTGAATGAAGTCAACGGCTACACCCATACCTGGTATGTGATGACTGGAGATAATACATATATTACTAGTTACTTCAAGCGACCACAGATGTGATTGTCGGGAACCAGCCCCAGCGTCTCGACCACTGGACACAGCGTAAGTTTTTTCGTCGCGACTTGCTTGATGAACGTCGTATTCTCGCGCTTGCCAATCATCATTTGATGTACCCCGCTATTGGAGTTTTGTCTTTTTAGTCAAATGCGGTGCATATAATCTGAGGCAAATCATGATGCTAATGTTCATTCAACAATAATTTCAGGGTTACGCGCAAGCCCTACATTAGCTAATGACAATTCTATTAATAACAACGATGGGCGGGATAAAATATTTCATTTTGTAAATGTTAAAGAGAATACCACACTTCCAGTGACTTATTTTCGACTTCATTACTAGTAAATGGATCCTTCATTGGATTTTTTGAATCAATCAGCTATCTAGGTAGTGAGTTGGGCAGCTGTACAGCTACAATATATCATAACTAAAGGCTTCACTCGCGCACTTTAGCAAGTTATTGTCTATAGTACGAAACAATTCGACGTTTCTATACTCCCGTTCTTTAAGACTTCGACGTTTCTATCCTCCCGTTCTAAGAAGAACAGGAAGTGTTCTTGTTCTATTAGAAGACGAAGGCTGGACTCTTCCTCTATAATCATGCAAACAACATCCTTCTAAAATGCTCTCCTTCTAAGTGCTTTAAAGTTCTCTAAAATACCTTGCTTTAAATGCTCATAAATGGAGTCCTTCTGAAATGCTCTCCCTCTAAATGCTCTCATGTTTCTAAAGTGGAGGCTGGACGTCCGTTCTCCTGTTCTTCTACTATGAAGGCAGCACTCACTGCTCACGCTTTCAATACAGTATACATGTACATATATGCTATACTAGTATCAGATGACAGAATTTACTTGATTATACATTTAATGTTTAATGCTTCTTCTAACTTGAAAATGAATGTTTGTTGCATTCGAAACGTCGTTAATAAATAAGAATCACTTCCTGAAACTTGCCTTTTAAACTACCGTCATCTGAAAAAAAAAGAAAAAGTTCCACTCACTGGTAATATAAATCAACGAATTCTCTGGTCATCAATCGCACGCGTATATGCTATACTGCATACATGGCCTTTCCGTCACTACTTTATAAGTGAAGGCTTTAGCTGATTATGAATTCTAAATAATCAATATTAATAAACCGGGTTTAAATCCAGAACTCCTAGATTTTTTGGAGTCAAATCCCAAGTTGCACCTAAACTTTAGTAGTTCTTTTATCTTTATCCGCGGCCTATATATATGCTACTACATCGTTCCTTTTGGTATCCTTTCTAGCTGCACCAGCTAGTAAGACAGCGGATACATGTTTGTTGCTTTGCAAGCTTCAATTTACGAAGCTAACAACTCAAGCTAGCCATTCAATACGAGTTTTGAACATGTAAGGTTAAAAGTTTCTAGCATAATTGCCTCTCAGTTATCCTGAGCGCACTTCGGTTGCATTTAAAACAAATTAATCAGGTAATACACTTGTTCCCATTGTGGAGTTTCCAGCTGAATTGTGAATGACGGCATAAATGAATTTCGCAAATCTGAACTATGTGAAGCCGCTGCTACCGTTGCGTTGTGAGGCAGCAAAACCAATATTTCCCGAGTTAGCCTAAAATTTTGTTAGGAAGATAAACGAAGTTTTGTATTTTTCACTTTACTTGAAAATTTTTTATTTTCGTTCGCATTTTGTCATAATCACTCATTGTATTAATTTATTTATAACAAGGTCTTAGACCATAATTGAGAATACGCTCTGAAATATATTCTATAGATTCTAGAGTAAGAGATTCGTTAAACATCTTGTAAGGCAGCCCATCTTTCGCCAAGTGCGGGAAAACGCCCGTTTATTTTATCTCAGGCAGACGTAACTTACATATTAATGCTAACTGATGACGAACAGTAGCTCTCTTTTTTTGATTTATTTTCATTTAGAGGAATTTTAATGGACATGTGGAAAATATCTGCCCTGGCATAAAAACATCGACTTTTTCATGTTCACTACTACCCACACACAAGCTCAAGTAGAAAATAAAAGTTTAAAGAGGCTTGAGAATATTTATTTAATATCAATCTATAAATAGTAATAAAGTTTTATTTCAATAACAGGTAATTCCCCAAAAATACTTTATGAAAAATACTTCTCTGACTTAAAATCAATTGCGATGAGGAATGAACATCAATTAACGATCCTAAAAAGCCGAACCGCAGAGTGAAATCCAAAAAAGGGCATCTATCACACAATGGCGTCAAACCTAACATGAACAAATTACGAAAATTACAGCACTTTAGTTAATCTTCTAACTTTATCTCACTGGTCGTCGTCAGCCAAAAGCTTCTCTCACGTCAGCTGCAAGTTACCGGTCAGCGAGCGCCGAAATTCACAAAGAATCGCTCAGTCCAGCCAAGCATTTCATGCCAGCGCAAACTACACAATAAGAATCGTAAAATTTGGTTCGTCGACACTCGATAGCTGAACGCGTTTGGAAGAACGGGCGCCTTCTTCCGTAGCAGTGAAATCTATTTAACGCGGGTTATTGCAGCAGCGATCCCATTGTGTTCCTTATAGCTGGAATTGCAAACGCCGATTCGATTACAAGCGGCAAAGTTTTTTTTTTCGGGTGAATTGGAGCTCTTCGACCGAATATTGGAGAACAGGAAACAAATGGCCATCGGTTATTGCTATCTCGCAGTGCAGGTTGCCCCTGATGCCTGCGCTATCTATAAAGCCTATAATTTCCGCAACCTTGCTCTATTAATCTGGATTCAGCGCAACTAATGTTGTGTGGGAGCATTTCGTATCCATGTTCTTCATGAATTTTGTTCTTTAAGATCGATATTTCATAGTTCCGCTCATTTTAAAATAGTTAGATATCTTAATATAATTTTGGTATATGTTTTTCACTTCTGAAATGTTTAAACCTCATCTATTGCACGAATTTCGAAATTCAGGGACGTACTCTTTATATGGTCGTTAACCGGTAAATTAAAGCTTCTTCCTGGATTTGTACAGCCAATGCATGTTTTTTACGAATAAATTGGCAAAAATTATCACAGTGTTCTATGGCTGAAAGTAAATAATTTATAAAAAGTAATTAAAAATTCCCATTATACTTCACAATTCAGAGGTAAAATTATGATCATCTCAGTGGTGATGAACAAATGGTGAAACTGTTCTCCGCGTTATTGCTTTCTTATGCGGATTACCCTTTGCGTCTGCCGACAGCTGGTCCAACATGCCAGCAGGTCTAAATTACCGCTACTTTAACGATGTAGTTCTCGACCCTATAATATGCTGGCACCGGCAAGTATGTAGGTTAATCTCTGGAACATGGAATAATGTGCAACGCATTATGCCATGATGGCTGACAAGTTGACAGCCATTGTCAAGCATGGCCGGCAGTTGAGAATTGCAATCATCAAGCATAGCCGCCGAGTTGCCTATAGCAATCATCAAGCATAGCCGCCGAGTTGCCTATAGCAATCATCAAGCATAGCCGCCGAGTTGCCTATTGCAATCATCAAGCATAGCCGCCGAGTTGTCAATTGCAATCATCAAGCATAGCCGCCGAGTTGCCTATTGCAATCATCAACATAGCCGCCGAGTTGCCTATTGCAATCATCAAGCATGGCCGCCGAGTTGCCTATATAGCAATCATCAAGCATAGCCGCCGAGTTGCCTATTGCAATCATCAACATAGCCGCCGAGTTGCCTATAGCAATCATCAAGCATAGCCGCCGAGTTGCCTATTGCAATCATCAAGCATAGCCGCCGAGTTGCCTATTGCAATCATCAGGCATAGCCGCCGAGTTGCCTATAGCAATCATCAACATAGCCGCCGAGTTGCCTATAGCAATTATCAAGCATAGCCGCCGAGTTGCCTATTGCAATCATCAAGCATGGCCGCCGAGTTGCCTATATAGCAATCGTCCAGCATGGTTGAACCAGAGCAGGCAGTGTTATCAATTCTGCCTGCCTTTCGCTATTCCATGCAGAAAAATTAGTTCTGGTTCAGGGATATTTTAATCGAGAGTTAATTCATTTATGCTCTATACAAGCTCGTGATTCGCCCTGATATTCCCAGGATTCTATATATCGAATGGTGGAATATGAATATAATATTTTAGTTCACTCTCTTAGGCACCTTTCGTAGAATGACTTTAAAACTCCTTAGTGGCTCAAAAAAAAAAATACCCACACGACCGTAAAAATTATTTATCGCCGCATTTAAAGAAAACAATTGTAGAGATAAAAGGAAATTCAATTTTAAAACGAGAATGAGTGTAAATTTGATTTTCAAATATTAGAATTTAAGTTTTGGGAAACTCCGATGAATTTTGCAATGGCAAACTAACGATGATGGAATTTTCTAAAAAGAATACGATCGTACAGCTCATAGTTCATTATTACAAACATGACTTGAAAGTTTTAAAATATGAAATCATATTAGACGTGTCAAAGTCAAGGGAAGTAACTATGCAGATTTGTACGGAATTGAAACATATAATTATTATTCCTCCACACAAATGTTTTCATTGCTATCGCATTCAGTGGCCTTGGCTTGCGCAACTATACAGAGATATTTCCCTCCTCATTATATTCATGAAGAGTTCATGGGTCTCTCAACCATCTCTCGCTTCCCTGCAGGCGCAATAAAGCGTCTGTGTGATATTGAAGTTTAGTTGTCTGTGAGGTTTACAGGGCTGTGGGTTAATAAATTCATTCTGTGAGCTTGGATCGCATTAATCTGGTTTCCGAAGAGGCCTATCATCGCATATTGTTCTCTATCGCGAATCCCATCTTTTCGTACCTGTAAAAATTACATTACATTTCATTTTGACTGACCAGCATGAATCATTTAAACAATGCAAGCATTTATATGAGTGAATGTATGAGTCTGGCCACATACAAGATTGCAGAGTCGGACGCTGCCCCTGCGCAGATTTCTCGCAGGACTCTAATGACAGAGTCTGAATTTTGCACAAGTAGATGAATAATTGCTGCACGACCTCTGCTATATATAGCTACACTCATTACGTAGGTGGACTATTTAAATTACTATGGCGCTCTTGGAACTAATTATGGGAACTCCTGCAACCAGCAGATTAATCAGTTAAGTGTTAACTTTAATATAGTTATTATAGATGAAATAAAGTAATTTCAAGCTCAAACAGACCTCTTAATTAGACAGAAACCGTCGTAAAACATTAGCATCGGGCAGAATCTTCTCCTCTAAAAATATGAAGTTCGAATGGTACGATGATCTATCATTCCAGATTAGCTGACTTCAGTATTTTTAGTACCTCTGATTGAAGGGTAAGAAAACGATTAAACATTACTGTTATGCACAGCATGGATACTTGCTATTATGAGTCTTTTTTTAACTCATTTTTAACTCATGCAGTTTAAATACTGGACTCAATAAATAATGTGGTTAAGCAATTCTAGATCTAGCTTAATTCCGTGTGTCGCAATTAGTTCGACTAAAATGAATATCTACTTCCATGACCGTTGATCTTAACTCCCCCTTTTTATTTTATTGGAGAAAAATGGCGACTCCTATGGCTCGAAAACGGCATACAGCAAAAAAATGTTTTAATTAACAAACTTAATAATTAAACCGTGGAAGGTTTATGATTGCGTAAGTTATGGTCGTTATTCAATGCTGCTGATGCCAGGTCATCACTGCTGTTTTGAAGGCAGTCAGGTTGGGTGCAGCCCCAGCTTGCTGAACTGTGATTTCGTCGACTGGAGACATATATGTAACACGACCGCGGTGCGGGTTGGTTTTACGAACCCGATAAATGACATATATATGCATCGTATAGGTATAGGCCGTATATATGCATCGTATAGGAGCAACGGTAGAAGGGTACTCAGCAGCAGCCGCCTAACGGGAGTCTCCTAGCATCGTAGGCCGGGCCATTTAGACTGAAAATGAAGCTACTTTCAGCGTAGGCTCCTAATGCGGCACCGTTTCGCGATGCCTGCGCTGTGTGGTCGAGATGATCGACGGCAAGAATTTCGAGTCAAAAGCTGCAGCAAGTGTGGAAAATGTGTGCGAATCCATGTAATGAAAATGTATATGCAGCGCGAATGGTCATGAATTTATATCCATCGCAATTATAGTACCAAGGACAATACCTCCCAACTATTAAATTTTTCCACCCACTGCATGGGCAGAGGGTAGATATAGAGCAGAGCACTTCTTAAACGCCCTTTGTTAGGCTAAATTGGACCTGGTTGACTCACAAAACGAAAAAAACACATCGCTGTTTGAAGAGAGTCTCACTCATTCTTCTGAATGAGTCTTTAATTGCTGTTACATCATTCCTCATCAAAATTACCAGCACGAAATCAACTGAGTATTGTACGATGTCACTCAATTTGAATATACGAGCAGGATATGACGAAGCTTCAATAAGGAAAGTGAGCCATCAAATCAAAAGTTGCCTCTCCAATTTACCAGACTTTGTAGTTGTGTCATTACAGGAGCGGCAAGCTACAACCAACTCGGTGAGCCCAGACAACTTCTTCAGCAACTTCTAAGGACTTGCCGCATCGTTCCCTCTGTTTGCTCGCTGCTGCAGAATTAGCGTATGCATCGCACCAATCAACGTCGCAACGGCGAATTTCTTTCCTCCGTCCCACGCTTACTATCAGCTTCTGGGATTACAGTTGGGCTCAGGAAGATAAAACTTCGCTGCGCGACATCAACTTGTAATGGAGATTCTCCGGCGCACCCAACGCGTTAAAAAGGTTAAATGCGTTAGTGAGTGAAGGCTTGTGTTTAATTGTTTAGTTTTGTGTGCAGCTTACGATTTCGTTATATAGAGCCTTTCGGCATTGGTTATTATAAATCATTAGGAACGGGTTCTTGGTTTATAACTACATCAAAATTAGGCTGTATGTATAGTATTCTAGTGTTTGGGGGAATTTTTTTATTTCTTTAGGAAATAATATTCAAAGCATAAATTCTTGTAAAATGTTACCCAACATTTTTTTTAAACATTCTAGTGTTCATAAACCCGCAAAGGTTGATTTCTGTGAGGGATTGGTTTCACCATTGAAAAATAGATGACATGAGCACTGTATATTTAACGTAGAGAAGCTGCGTAAAGCTGGTGACGGTGATAGATGGTGAGACAGTCGGCTGATTACTACGACAAAACTTCGGACAGCTGATGAGTGAGACCTACAGAAGTGCGACCTCTAATTCCAACGATGGAAGTGCGGATAGCCGGTGACTGAGAAAGAAGTGCGGACAGCAAGACGCATTTCCATCAGCTGTTTGCGTTCCCTGATGGCCTGGCCGAGGACACTTAGATTTATGGCTGCGGATGGGACTTAGCTAACTGGGCAAAACTTCCGACAGCTTTTCTTAACTTTAGATCCTGACTGAAGGAAGGAGAGATTTATTTTTATAAAATCAAATCAAGGAAAACCTTGGATGGTCTTTGTGGCTACAAAGCCAGTTCGTGGCTGAAACTTTGGGATTAGAATTGATGAAGCAAGCCTGGTCTAACCTCGCAAATCAGGATTCGAGGTCACGATGAGTCTCGAAAGATTATGAGCCATTTTACGAGCGTGAAAAATTCATCAAGGTAAAAAATTTAGATAAAGCGACATTTCTTCCTAAAAATTGTTTGAGCTCATTAATCATCATATGATCGCAAGGTTTAACTCTCCGCAGAAATGTTTCAATTAATATCATATTAAATCTCGAGACAGTGCTGCGTAATTCCTTAAACATCCGACCTATGACTTGGATGAACTTACGTATACGTTCAGTTTTTAGTTTCTCTATTTCAGGCCGGAAGCTACTTTTACAACCTCTTATCTGTTATGATTTATCATCAATAATTCATAATTCAGATATCGTAATCCGAGTTTTCAGACAATGCAATCACAAGCATTGAAATGCGAAAAATTGTTAGTAAACTAAACCGACGAATATATGACATCATTCACTGAAAAATTTCTTGCGAATGCTGATGGCTGGGGACTCCAAATGCAGAAAAAAATTTTTGTTTGCACCAGCAGTGACATAAGCAAACCGGCACGGTGTAAGTGATAGATAGCGTGTCAATAATATTATCATGCCGAGCTATCACGTAAGTGGAGCCAATTTGCACTTTTTAACAAGGCAATTGAAGCCTCAGATTTTTTAGCAAGTCGGCTGCATGTTGCCATACTGTATGTACAATACTTTACTTGAATGGAAGCTTTACGGGTTCAAATTTTACATGAGTATTGCGTGCTCTAAGCTTTGCATGTGAATTTCGTGCTTCCAGTTTTGCATTACTACATGCCAAAAATTTTGTATTTTCATCACTATGTATTCTATTTATTGCGTCAACGCGCTCCAAGTTTTGCATTACTTCGCGCTCCAAGTTTTGCATCACTACGCGCTCAAGTTTTGCATCACTTCGCGCTCAAAGTTTTGCATCACTATGTGCTCCAAGTTTTGCATCACAACGTGCTCCAAGTTTTGCATCACAGCGTGCTCCAAGTTTTGCATCAGTATGTGCTCCAAGTTTTGCATCACTTCGCGCTCCAAGTTTTGCATCACTGCGCGTCCAAGTTTTGCATCACTACGCGCTCAAAGTTTTGCATCACTTCGCGCTCAAAGTTTTGCATCACTATGTGCTCCAAGTTTTGCATCACAACGTGCTCCAAGTTTTGCATCACTACGCGCTCCAAGTTTTGCATCACTATGTACTCCAAGTGTTGACCACTAAACGTGCTCCAAGTTTTGCATCACTACGCGCTCCAAGTTTTGCATCACTATGTACTCTAAGTTTTGATCACTAAACCTGCTCCAAGTTCTGCATCACTTCGCGCTCAAAGTTTTGCATCACTATGTATTCTAAGTTTTGCATGACTAAGCGCTCCAAGTTTTGCATCACTATGTATTCTAAGTTTTGCATGACTAAGCGCTCCAAGTTTTGCATCACTATGTATTCTAAGTTTTGCATGACTAAGCGCTCCAAGTTTTGCATCACTATGTACTCCAAGTTTTGCACGACTGCGTGCTCCAAGTTTTGCACCACTTCGTTCCCCAGTCGTGTTCATTAACGTTTAATGTAAAAATTTCTAATTGTTGTGTGTTCTATGCAGTGACAATTAACCTCACTTACAAAAATTTCTGATTGTTGTGTAATCCAGCAGAGCGGCAAGTCCTTTCTTTGATGGTCACATTATGTTACGTGCTCCGTGGAGTATATTTGGAAATTTGGAGAAATAATGCATTTCGTTCCCCTTGGAGCATAAACAGACATTTAGAGAAGTGCTGCTTCTAGTGTTCCGCAGAGAATATTCTCGCATTTGGAGAAGTTCTGTATTTCGCGCTCCGTGGAGCCTAAACAGACATATGGAGAAGTGCTGCGTTTCGTGTTCCATGGAGCATATCCATACATTTGGAGAAGTGCTGCGTTTCGTGTTCCATGGAGCATATTCTTACGTTTGGAGAAGTGCTGCGTTTCGTGTTCCATGGAGCATATCCTTACATTTAGAGAAGTGCTGCGTTTCGTGTTCCATGGAGCATATCCTTACATTTTACAAGTGCTGTGTTTCTCTCCATCACAAAGACCGTTCTTTGGAGAGTCCTTGCAACGCTGATGACCTCGGCGTTCATTTTGCCAAAGATTTCCTCCTCGAGAAAAATATTTAGGAGCGGCGCTCGCTGAAAGAACTTTTTGACAGAGCAACCTCGCTTTGAACTGCCTCCTGTTTATTAACTTGCCATGAGTTGCTTCAGAAAAACTAGATCGTGAAACAGTGTTCTTGACATCAATTTTTACCGCTCATGTTTTGTTATACAAGTTAGCAGGGAAGGCGCCATTTTTATCCCAACACTTCCTTCATGTATTGAATCATATCTCTAACTGTTCGTTAATATATTCTTCTGGTAGAAAAGCATTTGAATATTTAAAAGATATTGTATCCGTAAACAATTACAATAAATTGATTTGCGATCAAAATTTATTCACCCAGAAATTTTTTTCGCAGAGATCATTTAAATTTATACATTTAAAACTAAATGTATAATGTTTAAAGGAGCTACTATGTTTTTTGATTAATAATTCCAATTATCTACCCAAAATCAGTGCAAGAGCTGCTCACATAAATTACCATCAAATAAATTTCTCTGAAGAGAAGCTACTTATTATTTTAAATTGCATTAGATTCTCCATTATTAGGTTGTGAAAAATATTTAAGTCGTTCAGGTAAAGAAATCACGAGATGAAGCATGGCTCGGCTTCAAAAATAAAAAAAGGCGGAAATGGAAGAATTTTTAATGTTCTTTTTTATTTCTCATATTATTATCATTCCTATTCTAAATCACGACTGACTAAAATAAAATTTTAACCTAAATTAAAGATTCACGGATACTCGATAAACGCAACCCAAATGGTCGACACCAAATTGCATTGTTATCGTTGATTGCTTTTTATATTTTTTTTCATTAGCAATTTATTTTATGGAGAGTTTTCACCAGGCAATGCCTATGCATAGGAAGCTTAATACTGTAACGGAGGCTATTGTAGTCGGTCGGAATAAAATTGCTTGCTACAATTAAAGTAACGCTGCGCTAAGGCAACGAAATGGCAGCAAAATCGGATTACTTCGGTAGAAGATGTCGGCGCATAGGGAATCTCTACGTAAGATCGGCCAGAGCTCCAACTCCTGTGAGCAGAAACGTTCACGTGAAAACCTTCGAATTGCACCTGCCAATGCAGCTGGACAGGCGCTGTTGCACTTACACTTGTACTGTCGTGGCCGCACTTATTTTACATTTTAGTAATGCAACTGCGTCTCTGAAACGATGTACGTAGAGATATCACTCGCAGCGGTACTGCTGCACTTTTAGAAGTACTGCAAAAGTATCGTTTGCAAGAGTACTGCTGATCTCGCAAAAGTACTTCTGACCGTGCATTAGTTTTGCTGACTGCACAGCTGCACTGCAGCACACCCAACAGTACTGAATAACCTGCACTTGAAATCGTCCAACAGACTATAAATGCAATACATCCCACATAAAAAATGTTTCTTTCCACCCCTAGTAAGTTTAGCCTTATCGCTCGATCCATAATTATTCGCGAGTACCTAAAGTTATACAGTATTTTATGCATTCTTAAAGTGAAATTAAATCAGCTATGAAAATAGAGCCGCCTGATCAAGGCGCGAGACGCTGATTATAACTTGGACTGTAACGATATTTATTTGCGTGGTTTCTGTTCATCAGGTCACCTTCACCGGTCTTCTTAAGCGCCGGGTTAATTCTCAAATGCCGGTACGTATGAAATGGTCGATCAGCGACAAATTATTGAGTGTCGTCTGGTGTGATACCAGGTGAGTGAATGTCCCTCAAAATTTGCATTTAATATTAATAACGGATCTTTTGGAAATGAAAATGGGTAGCTCCTGCATCTCAGAAATATAACATTTTTTAAAACAACAATAAAAATACGCCCCGCAACAAAGCATTCTCCAAACAATACAACCTGTGGTAAAAAATTCCCTCCAGCTATTAAATTGGGCATTAAACAACTCAATATTATTCTGCGTATTGTACTGTTCATTTCTTCAACGAGAAATTCCTCACCCAGCTTACAACAAAGGAGTTGTATATACTAGCCATGCTAAAACATTCTTCCCATAATACAAGCATTCCGCAAAAAAAGCCACCCAGAAATAACCGAGACCTTTTACAGCACCGGCACCCAGTTCTCCGCCGCCCGGAGGCACGCTGCCACCCAGACACGGACAAAGGGCAACGTTTCTTTTCATCCGCGTTCGTTGCGGAGCGCGAGAAGGCGTGTGTTCCGCCTTTATAAAATAAATCTTACATTTGAGGCGCTCGGCATAGTGGAGTTCTGGTCTCGGCAGCTAGAAGGCAATATGAAATTTTTTTAAAACGGAAGAGTGAAATTCATGGGCACGAAAGGGTCGATTTTATTGGCCGTTAAAACGAAGAGTTAAGTCTTGACTTCCATGTGTTCATGGATCAAAATATTCGAGGCTCATCGATAAACTTGGTACTTATATTGGGTAGTCGTGGACAATCATGGACAATCGTTTTGTACATTTTGAAAATTAAAGTAAGAAAATTAAATTAAAGCTAAAAGTGAAAAGAAGAGTTTTGTGTAAGAATAAAAAAAATAGTTCCCTTAATCTTTACTTCGTACAATTGTGGACAATCGTGGTGTGCATTTTGAAAATTAAAATAACAAAATTGAGTTAAAACTGAAAGTGAAAAGATGAGTTGCACATGAGCATGAAGAAAAATCCATTCCCTGAATCGTTACTTCATGCTGTTGGATGTTGGGCCCAAATTGGACTACCGAACGATATGAGAAATTGTTACCGAGCTATATATACCTGCAGAAAAATCTTAGTTGTTGAGCATTTCGAACTTAAATTATAACATAACATAACATATATAGTGATATCGGCGCTGAAGCGTAGGCCTGATGTGGCCTGTCGCCGATTCTTTTCCTTTTCGCGCCTTGTTCACAGGAGATCTAAAATCGGGTCATTTGACCGGATCTTTTTATGACTGACTATAGTTTGAAGTAGCTTACTGGACTTCCACCGGGTTCGATATGGTGCTAGGCATTTCAAATCTGAACATATAGTTTTCCATATATATATTTCCAACATATATTATTTCCATAATCAATCAAAAGTTATATATACTGCACGAATTGCCAGAAATTTATTTCACGTGCGATACACAATTTATATCTTTTTTACATAAATTGTTAATGAATAATCCACAATACCAAAAACCAAAAATTTCATTATAAGAAAACTGATTAATACATTTCTACTAATTTTTACTGCACACCGTAAAAACAAGAGCGTTGACGGAAAATCGGGGTTAAAAACAAGATTGCGTTTGGCGTTAATTGAGCTTAACTATCAAATAGTGCTTGTTAATTGTGATTGTAATGTATGAAGTTACGCGCGTGAAGGGTGGGAAGAACACGGCAGCACGGAACAGGCTTTATTGGAACCAACATAATGAACACGAAACAAGAACGAAGGCTTACGGAACACGACTTCTAAAACGTGCTTCTTCTTAGCGGCTAGTTATTAAGAATACAGGAAACTATATGCTACAGTGATGAGCTTAAAAACTATGCAGCTCAAAAAGGCAATGAACCTCAAGATGTCGCAAGTTTTTCACGCTGCGATCGCAAATTATCTGCCGCAAAGATAAAGATATTCAAATTAGGCCAGACATTTGCTGGCAGTGGACCGAACAGATAATTCTGATTAGGAGGCGAGCAGCTTCATTCTGATAGTGCTTAATTGGGTGCAAATGATGAGCGTATTAGCAGCATTTGCATATCATTTGCACCAGGCTGTTGCATAATGTTGAGCATCACTACACCGCTCATCGCAATTATCTAGCTGCCAATAGCATCATGTCGAACATTGCTACATCGTTTCGTGTCCACCACACCATGTCGTTATTAATGACCATTTTTTGGTTGCTGCAATTGAGCGGGATTTTCTCGATGAACTTCTTAGGCACGCAAAGGGTTGGATATCGAGCAAAATTTTAAAAACATATTGTTCCGTGCACCCCGCATGTCATGACTCAACATGCTGTAATTTTCTTCAAAATCATCGACGAAAATTAGTAAATAAATAATTCTCAAACGTCCTCAACTATCTAAATGAATTTAATCTTGAATCACGGCAAAGTTACCATCGAAATTTTGTTTTTAATGAAAAGTCGATGGAAAAAACACGTCTTCGCATATCTAATCTTCTGTGAACATGACGGCAAGTTAACAAACTCATTTCACGATACGTTCGACGAACATTGTCAGCAGAACAAGTGTAACCAATGGAAAATAAAGTCATAATCACATCAATAACTCATTTGTAACAAAAAAAAACTCTTGTTGATCATCTTAGCGTTCGTAAATCCTGACGCGGCATTTCACACACGATCGAGCGGCGATCGTAACTCAGCTCGATCGGCCCCTAGAGCTCCACGTGATCTGCGACCAGATCAGGAGCGTCAGATAAACGCGACGTTCAGAGACACACGATCAATAAACTAATGGTATGGTTTATCCTATGAGCTAAGACACTGCAAGACGGCCAGCAACTGAGCGGATGTGAAATTTTAGCGAATGTTACAAATGAAATAAATTAGGTGCCTTATGGATAACCATGAATCACTACAGGCCGTTGAATAGAATATCCACACCTGAGCAAAATTAATACAGCTGTAATGTCCCTACGCGGACCATGTTAGCAGATGCGTGTTAATATTATTATTGCAAAGCAGCGATCAGCGATCGTACAGCAGATAAGTTACCCAGCGTCCGACGTGCGCAACTCCGTTTACTGTGAGAAGCGATCGAAGCTGTGTGACTGAACGGCGGTATACGAGCAGCACTGCAGCAGCTTAGTTGCTTGTCCAGCGGTCGATGTCTGCCAGGAGACGCGCGTCTGCAGCCAGCATAGCAATGAGCACCGCTACAAGAACGCTGAGGAGGCATGTGTCTTGTGCATCCAACAGGATATACTCCATTTCACTTAGCCGTTATTCGTTTATTTGTGAGCAAAGCCCAATCTTTGCTGTCTTAATCACTATAGTTACTCCATTTCACTTAGCCGTTATTATTACATTGAAAAATCGCAACTCGTAGAAATAGTTACTTTCACGTTCATACAGAAGCCCCAATTGTTATTCTCGATTCCATGGAATTAATATTTTTATTCATTTCCTTCCCCTTGCTAATGACTGATTGTGACAATTTCGAAAGTAAAGGAATTTCCTGGGAACATTGAGCTATATGTTTGTCTACTTTGAGATGGACATTGGACCGTTGACATGCAACACAATAACTTGTACAGCGACGTGCCTTGTGATTTAGGTCTCATATTTAACTTCATGAGAGCTCCAGCTGCCACTTCCGAGTTCTATTTCGGTGCTTTTCACTTAAGGAAGAATTCTTGCTTGTTTATAGATTGAAATTGACATCTACACAAAATGTTGATAAATAATACAATTTTTAGGCAAACTGAAGTTAATTTTCACTTTCACTTCGAGCTCATTTTAATGATTCAAACAATAAGAGGAATATTTCTTATCTGTTCAATTTCAACAAACTCTTATAGATTGTATTTGATTAAATGGCAGAATAAGGCAATCGATGAGAAATAGCCATTCCTTTATCTATCTCACGTTTCTTTCGAATAATTGTTCAGGTGAAGCAGTTTGTTTTTCGTAGTGAAAGAGACGCCGAGGTAATCAAAATAATAGCGTCCCAAGGCCTCTCCAGCATCAGTCGATGCCATCGCGTCTCGTCGCGACAAAAAGGCAAAAAGATTTCTGGTCGAAAGAGAAATGTACGTTGCCCCCCAATTGATCTGCCAGTTGCAAAACAAGAAAGGAATTTTACTACACATAAATGTAAACTCTTCTTTTTACAACGACTGTTTATTTATCGTGTAGTGATTCCGGTTGGTATGAAAATTATTGTTCCAAAAGATATATCATCATTGATAATCATGTTCAAAATGGGTCATGGGTCACTCAGGTCTTTCGCAATAATTCAGTGTTAAAGTGAACGTAATTGAATAGAAAAAGTTTCACGTTTGAGTAATCATTTTTGTCATTGCCCATTAGGAAATAGCTTAACTATAGACTGATCAGTTGCAAATATTTTACCGATAATATTTTGCAAATATATTATACAATTTTTTTTAATTCTCCAAAAACAAAATTTGCAAGAACAAATAAATATATAAAAACTAACAGAGTGACTAGGCGTGTGAAGACAACCCGTCACGTTAGCGAAGTATCAAACCAAAATCCTAGAAACATACTTTGAACACGCTGAAATACTTTGTTTATTATCTGATGAGTGAGATTATACCACCAAACTAATGTGCATATCATTTTTTTTATTTTGCAACCCCGATGTTATTTCCCTCCAGTGACCAGTTTACGGCTCTGCCGGTCCTGCAAGTGGATGAAGCTTTCCGCTCTGCTTGCGAAAGATTCCGCGAACTTTTGTTGCCAAACTGCGACACTGAACAGCGCTTGGTGTTGGCGCTATATTGCTTCTGAAGCTATAACCTAACTGTATAATCTACGTCTTTATAAGAGCTTCGGTAGTCGGTTAAAATTTGCAGGTTATAAGATGGAACAGAACAGGCAATTTTCTCTTACGTATATCAATAATTAAGCAGTTTTTCAGTTATTCTTGTACAACGTAATAAATATAATATGAAGGCTGGTGAGCAGATTATTCCCACAAATACCCTATTCAATGAAAATCTCCACTGAATATAACACAATCGGAATAGAGAAATGATACAGAAGCCACTCAATTCGCTACTGAACAAGGACAGGGGCCCGCCAATTTCAATGCGATAAAGCCATCTTTCAATTCCCAATGATTGGTATCGCACCGATTGTATAATAAGGTACACATGAAAACTCCATAAAATACAACGAAGATACCTCGATAACCTTCCGCAACATTGGCGGCTGCCCTCAGAGAAGATTAACCCAATATTTACACAATGTTTACTTAAGTAACAACCTGCCGCAGAACGACATCGCATGCTGCAGCAGCTCGAACTCCGCCCAAGTGTCGCCGTGTTCGCGCTAATGCACAACTTCTGCCTCATTGTTTGCTGCTCCAAGTTTGCGGCTCTTATGACTGCAGAGGTAACTTGTATACGCTGCTGTGTTACACACTCTGACAACACTCACTTGTATTCATGCTCGCTACTTTTTTTTTCAGAGAACAAATGTAGAGGAAATGCTACATTAGTGTTCGGCAAGTAAATACACAGCATTCTAATATCCGCAAGTTATTGCGCTAGCTAAGTCATGCGTGCATACGATGGAGTAATGATTTCTGAATAGAACGATTTCAATTAAGTTATTTTTTGTATTTTGATATAAATTTTGATCATCCTTTTACATACTGTCTTTTATCTGACTCCAAGAGGATGAAGAAAACCATATGAAACATCAATAATTTATGTCTCAAACTGTCATTTGGAAATATCATGAATTGAGTAGTGGGAGCATTTGAATAACGTTCATGAAATTAGCTCCTATAAGCTTGTTAATTAAAGTGAATGGACGAGTATCAAACTTTATAGTTAAGTCGATAATATAATATTCAGTTTACGTCTCATATCAGGAGCTATAATAATTGTAATTTGCTTCATAAAAGGCTCCAATATCTTGCCATTCTTTGTATTGACGGCAGTCTTTAAACAATACAAGCTTATGAGCTTATCAAGATCAGAAAATAATCTCGAGAGTCTTGGCCAGAGGCTGCATTAATGAAAATTATTCCGATATCGGAAGTACGACAGCCAATTTCTCTCCATTAAGAAGACGCAGTCGCAAATCCAGAAGCTGCTTAGAGGCTGGAAACGTATCCGATCGAAGGCTTTGACCGATTGTTAGATTTCTCAGTGGCCGGCAAAAAATTCACTGGCAGAGGCTTACATTTATGAATCTTAATTGGAAAAGTGAATTCAATTGAATGATGGGGCTGTCGTGAAGAAAAACATGGAGTCCTGTATCATTCATAGGGATCAATAATTTACTAACCTAATAATTAAACTTTGTAAGCTCTCAAACACAGGAGCCCGAATTTAAGATTGCTGAAACCTGATTAAAGCTACATCAGGCTACCACATGAAACTGTTTGAATACAAGAACTAATAATATAAAATTTCATTTAATCGGTAGTGATCACAATCAGCAGTTAAACAAGGAACGCAGCTGTACTTCAAGGAACACAATAAATCTAGATGGCCTTTTTTCACAGAGAACTGTTTGAAATAACGAACTAATAATATATAATTTCATATAATAGTGATCACAATCATCAGTTAAACAAGGAATGCAACTGTACTTCAAATAACGCAATACATCTATGAGGCGTTTATCAGGACTTGTGTAGCTACACCGGCGTTGTTAAGGAGACGAGCGTCGGTTGAGACGAGGCACCAAGACAGATATTGAGGGATGCCAGTCAATGGCTGCAGGATTAATAAAGCCGCAGTCACGACCCTTAAATATAATAGCCCTGATATTCAAGCGTTGCACGGCATCCATTCAAGGACGTAGCAGTCTGGTTCAGAAAATCCAGGAATCCTGTCGTTCATGGCTCTAAACCGAGAGCTTGAATCTTCGATATCAGGTTCCTATACTCCTGAGTATTATTTACTTATTTACAGTATACATTAATATTACTACTCTATTGTCATGTATTTATAATATTACGTGTCATTTAGAGTCCTGGTAATAATTGCGGTCTTTATGGTAACATTCAAAGGCGGGTCATAGTTGCATTTCCATAATGAATAACCATGAAATGCACAGCTTCTGCTCGGTACTTTTCGAAATCTTGAAACCTTGAAAAAAATCAAGAAGCTTATACTTATATATTAGCATTTTTAGAATCAGATAGCATTTTCTGTATTGCTAATAAATTCACGCTATTGGTTGACAATCAAACTCATCGGTAACATGTGCGGTATTTGTTGTAAGTCGTGAAGTCGTATGTAATACTTGCGTTATTTATGACAAACATTCGTAGAAATTCCGTCAGTTTTCAGCGTTACTGCGTACGTTATTTGGGAGACTCAATGCAGTAACATGTCCTTCAAGAGATTAATTTTATTCAGACCTATTCAACTATTGCAAATTAAATAAATTAAATTAGGTCGTAAAATCAAAGTTTAGTTGGAAAATATCTTAAACAGAGCAATTAAAATATCTTCATATGGTAACAAATTTTCCGATGTCAGATTATTTTCAGTACGATTATTCTGTACAAAAATATTGTTCTAGTAGGCAGAACGTCGCATAGAAGACAAAGGTTCTGATTTGTTTTCGTGGTTTAAGGTCGAGCATCGTCGCCGATGCACGACCGTATTAAGATTGCATGATGTTCCACGTCTTGAACATGGAACATGCAGGTCTTGATGTTCCACGTCTTGAACATGGAACATGCAGGTCTTGATGTTCCACGTCTTGAACATGGAACATGCAGGTCTTGATGTTCCAATGTAACCATATATCTGTAGGAAGCATCTTTGTGGAAGAATAAAAGACAATCTAACGAGGCTCTGAACGAAATTTAACAATAAAAGGAAGGGGTGAAAATTATAGTTGATGAGATTGAACTGATAAACTCGATAATTCATTTAATTTAAACTTACTTCATCGAATGATAGAAATAAATGATAACTTGTGTAATTTTTTAATCGGGCCTTTCATCAATATTAGAATCACGCACGGAACATCAAGATACATATTTTTATATGTTATTCATACATGAAACTAAATGAGCCGGAGCTTCCTGTTTCCATTTTTCAGGGCAGCATTAATAAAATCGTATTCGGCTACTAAATTTTACAATACTATTTCTATAATATAGTAAATTATCTTATATTAACTATGTTATTATTTGCTATTTATTATACAGTGTTATTTCTATTACCCGCTAGGTCAAAAACCTGATGAAAAACTTTTGAGCTGATAAATGGCCTTTGAAATTTAGTGGCAGCCTCAGCAGAGGGTGTAGCACACTAAATTTCTGTTTGTGTTCAATACGAGAAACTGTGAGAGCAAATGGCAAGAAGTTTGTGCTTTTATTGCTTACAAGAAAGAGAAGTATTGCCTCACTGTCTGCCTCATGCCGTCCATTACTCATACTCAACTCCCGCTGGCCCAACAAGAACCATTGGCTTAAGATTGAGTTGGTCAAGCTCGTCAAAATAAAGATTGAAATTTCGTTATGTTGGAGCTAGCTTATTGTGAAAATTCAGACATGAAATTGAAAAATGTATATTATTATTCAAGAAATGTTGAAATTTTTCCAGTGAGTCTAATGGAAGATACTGAAACATATGATCGCAACGTTTGCGTAGGAGTGTAATTGATCTCATTGTTCCGATTAATGATTTGACCGTATTTTTGTTTGTGATTTGTTTCTCATTATATATTAACTAAATTTTTTCCCACACTCTGATCATTTTGCTCTACAATGCACAAATTTTTCGATTCAAATTTATACATTTGGCAGTGCGCAAGAGATCACAGATTTATAGCTACGGCGGAGACACACGAGTTCATGTGGCTTGCTTATCCCCTCGACGTTCGACCAAATTTTGAGCTTGATCAAAATATTGTGGGTACAGGGTTTATCAAATTATTTATAGATGCCTTTTTGCATATTTCTTCGTTGAAACCAAGCAATTCGGAAGAATTAATATTAATTTAAAAATCGTCCCTGACCTTTTTTCCCGTCCCATTCAGTTTAATGCATCCAGTCTTCTTCAGAAATTATATAGTGTTTTGTCGTAATGAACAATAAAAATAATTTTCATCTGTGATAAATAATTAACCACTTCAGCTGGTAAGAATATTTTGCAGTAAAAACATCAGTGCGTTTAGTTACAGTGAAGTTTACAGTGAACATAGAGTGAGTTGTGTGTGATAGAAGCTGATGCTGCTCACTCCAGCGCTCAGAGAGCCGCTCTGCCTTAATGTTCCGTCATAACCGGCGTCCTGTGGCGCTGCTTACGCTCCTTCAGGTTGATTGCTGGCTTAAGAAGAGCTCAGTGAACTCACATATAACAACTCCAGCGAGCAGCTGAGCTCTAAATTAATCCGCCTCTTTGCTTCAGAAGAGTATATTACTTTAGATTTATTTCACCACTGAAAATAAACTTTGAATGAAATTATTTCATGTACAGATGACTCTGGAAGTCGTGCGGTTTAAAACTCGAAATAATTTGAATTCTACTTGAAAATCGTGCCTCAGAAGTCGACTGAAATTGGGGAGTTAATGCAAACAACGTGACTCTTGCGAACAAACTCTTTTTCTGCTCATCCGCCTCTAGTTGGCCATAGCGGTCTGCCTTCTTCAGTTGGTTTCATTCCGTTATTTTTGTCAGATTATTCGGCCGATTTCACGTAATTTATTTCATTTTTTAACTCTAAAGCAAATTCCAAGGAAGACAGATCCATAGAAAGCCACATTCTTATGGTAACAATGTGCAATGAGACACATTTTTAGAATGTATAAGCAGCGTTTTTATAATGGGAAATATTATTTTTTGTGAAATATCCATTTTTCTGGGAACTGCAACACTTGAACGCATTACATGGTTCTCATTTATTTCTGCTGAGCAAAATTGATTTGAAAGTCGACCATTTCAAGTCAACACTTGTTCTTAAACATGCTAATGCCGACTAGGATATTTTTTACCACTTGATAAAAAATATCCTATAACAATTTCACCCAAAACATTTCATTATTATTTGCCCACCGCACGTGGACAAACCTCATACTGCTCAGGATGCTCTCGCATTCGAACCACAATTGCAAAGAATTCGAAATAATTCGATACAGTAACACTTGGAAATTAGAAAAGTATTTTCTCGAATAGTAATTCAGGGGAATATTTTTATAGTGAAAATTTTAAAAATTTTCTTCGTGAATATTTAGAAATTTGCTGTAAGCTAAACAAGTCACGAACGAAAATCTGAATGTCACGAACGAAAATGTTCGTCAAAGTGTACGTATGTTTTCAGAGGCTCCGAATGTGTGTTGTGAGAGTAACTTGAGTGCAGGCAGCCTCACTTCGTATCAAGAAACAGATGTTAGCATCTTGACATCTTGAGACACTAATTAATTTCAGCAGCCTATGTTTCGCTAAATCGAAATGGTAAAACTGCCCGCTGCACCTCAATTAATTAAGAATATTCGTTTATCGTCAAGCGACTTCGTCCAATGCGTGGTCACTTCGGATCCCTTTTCTGCCAAGCTAGTCTTCCATCTCAACTTCTTTGAGTCCTTCACAACTTTTCAATGGCCGTGCTTCGGCGAATTTTCTTCGTTCGAGCTGAACTAACGTCGGTGGAATCAGATAATTCAAGTAATTCGGTAACGGCCACATCGTTGAAAAGAAATCATTGCAAGTTGAGCTCGGGTTCCTTTGAGCGGCTTGAATTGGTTTGGTTAGTTCCGCCCCAGAAATCAAATCAAGCGACACAAAACTTGTGAACGTCGGCCGTAACTTTGGAGGCAGTATTTTAGTACCCACAGTAGACTGGAAACTCTCGAGCTCTGCACGGAAAAGATTTAAGTTTTGGAATAATATTCCTGGGACGAGGAGATAAATCATGCATGTGGGCGACGATCAAAGAGGCACATTCAGTAACATGGATTCCGTGCTACTGAATTTTGATCATGAACTTTTGGACACCAAATTCATAGTGTAGCTGAATTTACATATATTATATTATTCAAATCCAGTTACATGATGGTACATGCTCTATGCCGGCAAAAAGTGTACAATCGATGTTTGAGCTTATAGAAATTAAATATTTATTTTTCTTTCATAACGACAAAGATTATCTAAAATTCCATCATATTTTTATATAATATAAATAACTTTGACTGGGTAGAAATTTGCAGATTTTGTTACATAAATATTCAGGTAAAATAACATCATATCACAAATTTTATCTTCGTGACAATCCATATACCTACGCTGGACAGACGCCTTAAGGGGTTCAAGGAACAAAAAATGTTGTGCTCACATGGAGATTTTTCTAGATCTCAATACGTAGAATTTAATGAGTCATAATTCTCTTCATATAACTTACGCATGGTCGGTACGGATTTACTTACGGATATTACGACGTACGGATATTACTACGTACGGATATTACTACGTACGGATATTACTACATACGGATATTACTACGTACGGATTTAGACTTGAAGTAAACCATTTCTAGACCGCCAGCACCCATCTATCATTGGGCATAATAACCGTGTAATTTGACCCACCAAGCCTATACACGTGCAGCTCAGTATACTCGTGTTGCCACAACTATGCTTAGCAATATGGTGAAGTGTTTTTTAATTGTACCGCTATAAATAATCGAAGTGAAAGAACTAATACCTTTTTTAGAAAGAATTTTTATTACTCAAACTCCTTCTAACAGAGGAAGTATATTTGTTAGTCGAATCGAATTTTCCGAGCGTATCAATCAAACCTATTATAATTTCACAGTATTATCATAAGATAAAAAAACTCATGATGATCATATAAACGAATTATATATCAAAAGACGATTTTAGTCATTTAAGAGCCTTCTCCGAAACAAAATTCTACAACATTAGACAAATATAAAAGCAACAGACACAAATTGAACAATTACATATAATTCAATTTTTGCATGTGCATTCAAAAATAGCATGTAAATTAAGCGCCTTCCTAACTAAACTTAACTACAACTGAGTATAAACTAACTTTGTTGTCAATTTGGCAGAACAGACTAAATTTCGCTGAAACAATATGTAAAAATTCTAATCTTTTCTACTTTGGAAAATCTTTTTCTGAAATAAAACAGCTCTAGGAATGTTTATAAATTTCCGGCAGTGAACTTGATACCCTCCAGCATCTAGCCAAAAAATTTTGTTTATAAAAACGTAAATAAAACAAATAAAAAAAAACACGTTTTCTTAACGGACAAAAAAGAAAAACATTTACTCTTACATAACCAGAAACGTGGTTTTTAGAAATATTTATTATATTATATATTGCCACGTTTTTCTTGACTTCGTTTCGTGCCGTCTGTCATCGAAAATTCAAACCTTAATTTAGAGTACTTCTAAACATCCTAGTAAGTTGCAATTTGGCATGCCTGTTTATGCTGCCTAACAATTCAAGATTTGATCATCAGAAATAATAATTGAAAAAAACTTTAAAAAAACACGTTTTCTTAACGGACAAAAAAGAAAAACATTCACTCTTACATAAATATGTAAAATGTTATGTAATGTTATGTAAGAGTAAATGTTTTTCCTTTTTGTCCGTTAAGAAAACGTGGTTTTTAAAAGTTTTTTATTTTTTTTATTTCACAATTTTTAGTTTTGTAAAATACAGAAAAACGTGGTTTTTGAAAATATTTTTTATATTTATTTATTTTCTACTTTTTAATTAGCAATTTTAGCAATTCAAATCAATTTCCAGAGTTGGCAAGTGTGGATGTTCGAGAAAAGACTCAATTCCAAACCGTGAATTTTTAGTGTTTTTTTTTTATTTTTGAAAATTAAAAAAAATAATAATAATTATTATTTCTGATGATCAAATCTTGAATTGTAAGGCAGCATAATCATGCATGCTAAATTTCAAATCTTAGGATGCCTAGAAGTGCTCTAAATTAAGGTTTGAATTTTTGATGACAGACAGACACGAAACGAAGTCAAGAAAAACGTGGTAATATATCCTTAACTAATTCTTTATGATCGGTATCGATCAAGACATTGAACCCACCAATCATTTAATTTCGATGGCATGGTCTTCAGAACTGAAAATCTTCAGAGCTGAAGATTTTGCTGCTGTTATCGGCGCTGCGACGACTACAGTAGCATTCCTCGGTGTGGGGCTCGTGCTTAAACACTTCTCGATGGAATGATTAGTTGCTCCAGACGCCGTTTAAATATATCTCATGTATATGCATTGACGAAATTAGGTTTAATTTTTCGTATACCAGTATAAACTATCCCGCCCACGTTACGCATTTTATCGTAGTTATTAAATCGTCTCGCTTTGTTTCCAGTGTCTCCTTAACCTAAACATAGCAGCATTAGCGTCGAAATTTTAAGCACAAAATAAGTTCAAGTTCAAAGCACAAATTAAGTTTGAAGCACAAATTTAGTTCGATGTACGCTGCATATTGCTGGCCAAGAAATGAAATCTTAATAAATCTGAAATGAGTCTGTTTCAGATATATTAATTAAGCAACTATATCATTTAAAACTGTGTTTATAATTAATACAGTGCACAATAAATACATTCCATTTCAATCATGAATGTTGTCACGAATGTTCAAGAGAGGAAGAAATATCTCAAATGTCGCATGTTTCATCACGATGGCCAGAATTATTTCCTAAGACGCGCTATTCAAAGTACAGCGCTGATTGCTGTTCCCCTGATTTGTGCAAATATCTAATAAATCATTCAGTTACCCAAAGTTGTATGTTTCTAATAGAGGGAAGTTTTCAAAACCAGAGTGAATCTTCTGTCGTTAAAACAATTTGTTTCACTGAAGCAAATGAATCTTCCATCAGAGTAATTTAAGTCTTAGTGCCCATGACTGCTGTATCTACAATTTTTATTTCTAAAATCAATTACAGATTGTTCAATCACTTTTTTCAAAAAAAGTAATTGAACAGAAAAAAATACTTTTTTTTTTCATTAACCGAAACCAATTAGTTAATAACGCTGCGCTTTGGAGCCATCAAAATCTTATAGTGAATTGAAATACCTAATAGTGGCTAGCAGACGTGAATAATTCCAGGGTAGATTTACAGACAAACTATATCCACACAGTATAAAACAAACAATTAAATAAACAAAATTTAATATCATATGTACTGCTCACGAAATAAATTCATAAAACTTACTTAATGGACTTTATACAACGCAAAATAAAAACGGATAACGCTTATTTTCAGCTCGTAACATCTCCTTAACCACACTTAAATTCATGGAATCAATTAAACTATTTCAATTCAAGCGTCTTTGAACAGACATGTATTATGCAGGGTAGCCTCAAGTTTATTCTGTAGGAACATAAACATAACTTTAGTAGTTAATCAATTTTACTTTTCATGAATTTCAACTGATTTAGTTGATTTTATATTTTAAATTACTTCCCACGCTAAACTCGAGAACGTCAATATTATGCTCATAAATGAAATATGAGCACGTGATTGGTTTTGTGTCACTTCCTCATCGGTGGCTAATGCCCGCTCCGATAATAAAATGCTCATTTCTATTGTACACAAATTTTTTAAAATGAAGGATAACTGCTATTTAGAATTGAATTCGAATATAGCTGCATTCATGTAGTAATGAATGCAGCTGCATCCATAATATAGCTAGCTGCATATTAGGCTTGTGATTGGTTGGCAATGGGATTTGAAAGGCCTGTGTAATTGAGTGGCCAAGCAATGAAGCAGCTGTAATGTATGCGCATCTGATGAATGCCTCGAACGCCTGCCTGTTGCTGCGTAATTACTTGGGCAGTGAAACGAGCTACTAATATATGAATAAATAAAATGGGGATATGCCAGTATTATGTTTGGGGAAATACCTAATGCGCTCCATAACTTGAAAGCTTGAACCTCGTTAATAATATTAAATGAATAAAATTTGGTTATTAATATACTTTAAATTCTATGGAATAATAATGCACGTAAGAAACGAAAAGTTAAACCGAGTAAGTAAGATATGAAAGGATAAAATGTGGAAATGCCTGTATTGAATTCGATGAGCCCTATGATGCATGCAATTACTGCAAAACTTGCATTTTAAACCAAAACTGCGTAAAATTTATGTAATTTTAGCAAAGGCGTATTTTGTTTTAAAAGAGATATTTAGCCCGAATTCTGCAGTATAGATATTATCGAATATTTCAGAGGATTATTAACAATCTGTTGACTATCCACACGCTCACCAGCCACCCGAATTAAATTGAGGAGAAGTCAGCTTTATAATCTAAGCTCTTTGCAGCAGAGTCACTTTCCGAAGAAATGAAGATAATTCATTTGTGCTGGATCCTTCGACTGCTCCAATTCTCTATAGGCACAATTCAGTTTCATATCCCACTCTTCAAGCCAGTTTGAAGTGGAGATTCGTCCAATGCCAGAGAGCCGGATCTTCCATCAAGAAGGTTCCGTAGATAATTAGGAAAGCTTCGTCCATCATCGTCCTTCGTCCAAGCTTCGTCCATTCGTCCATCATCACCCAGTCTTAAATGGACAACGTTTCGTTGAAAGAGCAGGAGCGCGAAACGTGGATGGGCGCAACCAGTGAGATCAATCGCATGTTAATAGCGAAGATAGATACATGGATAAATCTATGGCATGCATTACCAATTTTTCTTGTATGAATTTTAATGTGACTCAGCTCTCATATATTAGTGACGTAAAATATTAAAAGGTAAATTATTTTTTTTTAAATCGCTAATATTTTGGGCAGTAGGTGGCATGCACCCAGTTTGCTAGAAATTCTTCTATGCTTTAATGCGTAGAGAATGAGTTTAACGTAACTGAAATATTAAACTTTAACAAGATACTCAGCAAAAAAGTAAACTAAAACCAGATACTCAGCAATGAAGTAAACCTTAATCAGATACGAATCAATATAGTAAACTTCATTTAAATACTCAGCAATGAAGGAAACTTAATCCAGATACTCTGCACAGAAGTAAACTCAATCCGGATACTCTGCAATGAAGTAAACTCAAACCAGATACTCTGCAATGAAGCAAACTTGAACCAGATACTCTGCAATGAAGCAAACTTGAACCAGATACTCTGCAATGAAGCAAACTTGAACATGATACTCAGAAAACATAAGGAGCCGCTAAATCAAGAAATCTGTGCGTAACATATTCATTTATATAGAGCATACGTAGAGTAGTGTTGCCAAAATTCTATGCAAAAGATGCTAGCATAGAACATATATTCCAGTTTCTCAATAGGATATGTACCGTATAAGGTAGGACGCAGTCTAGGTGAGAGTGCGGTATAAGTTTTTTATTAATGGGGATGTGAATCTTCAACTGCCTGTCAATTCTCAACCAGGCATCACTCGAACATTAGCACTCAGTACACTGTTGACATATAGGAGGCATCTAAGTATTGGGAGCGTTTTTTCGTGAAATATTTGTGAACGTTTGTTAGTGAACTATTTGTGAACGTTTGTTCGTGAACTATTTGTGAACGTTTGTTAGTGAACTATTTATTAACTTTTGTTCGTGAACTATTTGTTCGTTTGTTAGTGAACTATTTGTGAACGTTTGTTAGTGAACTATTTATGAACGCTTGTTAGTGAACTATTTATGAACGTTTGTTAGTGAACTATTTATGAACCTTTGTTAGTGAACTATTTGTGAACGTTTGTTCGTGAACTATTTGTGAACGTTTGTTAGTGAACTATTTATGAACGTTTGTTCGTGAACTATTTGGGAACGTTTGTACCTGAACTATTTGTGAACGCATGTTCGTGAACTATTTGTAATGGCGTGCTTGTATAGTATTGCTGGAAAATTGTTAGCTTGGAAATTTGTTTGCGGTAAGAGCATGTTTGTTATTATTGTTATTATTGGAAACTCCTCAAGTTCTTGGATTTTATTTCGAAATTTTTATTAATTGCGTTCGTCTCTTGGTGAATTAACAGAATTTTTCCGTGTAGAAACATTATCTTTTTGATGCCTGCGTGATATCTGTGGATTTTGGCGCAGGGAAATCGTGTTACGTGAACATGAGAATTCAAAAACATGATATTTATTAAATAACTGGAAAAACTTGTTAATATTCAGTGACTTGGATTCATTTGTCTATATTTTGAGCCACAACAAATTCTGAATTAATTAAACTAGGAACTACACGTGTATTCCAAATATGTTCTCTCTTCGATATTTTTGCTATATAGAAAATCTTTGAAACATCACTTGTGTTCATGGCTTATTGCTTATTGCAGTAAACGTAATTGTTTACACGACTTATTGCAGTAAACATAATTGTTTACACGACTTATTGCAGTGAACATAATTGTTTACACGACTTATTGCAGCAAACATAATTATTTACACGACTTATTGCGGTAAACATAAACCCGGAAAATTAGCTATTAATACCCGGAATATAACATAAAAACCCGGAAAATTAGCTATTAATTTAAAAAAAACTTATATAGACGACACGTTGATTTTTTCAGCTATATAATATCCTCACTCCTCTCCTAAATCTTTATTTTCTTCGGACATTTTTCTATCATTTTTTCATAAGCTGGTATTTGATTCATGAATAGCGCAGTCATTCATTGATTGTTACCGTAAAATCTAGAATGAGTTTTTTCCTCCGTTACTTTTCTACGTTTTTACAAAAATATCAAAAGTATCAGAGGCTGCACTATAAAAAATAGTCGCGAGTTTGTAACTATGTCATCACTGACGGCTTTTCAAGCTTAATTCACTAATTACTAACAAGATATCGGCAACTACGTGTTTTTAACTTGCTGGATGTCGCTGAGCAAGTTTTGAGTACGACCCCAGACCAAGTTTCAGATTTCGTTCTGACAATGTAATTCTAGAATTTCAACAGCTGCCATGGAGCAGTCTGAGCTAATTGGCTCTAGTGCGCAGCCGTCTTCTTGTTGCTGTTCGGGCGCGTTTATTTGACTTACCTGACAGGTCTATATACGGCGCTCTAATCAACTACAGGCCTTACAATAGGAATGATAAGGAAAATAATACAATCTAATCAAAGCTTTTGAAAAGAATGCGATTAGCAATGATTGAAGGCCTCTTTAAAAGTTAGATAATATATTTGTGGTCGATTCTGCTAGGAAAACGAAGGATGCATTTATGGCAGAAAGATATTATATATTACATTTCTATGAATTTGATACAAATTTATACAAAAATAATGAATATTGAATTTAATTTATTACTAGAAGAAGACTGAATTTCCGACTTCAGTTATTAACCATAATCAATTTCAACGAATCAGGAAAATAAGAAAGGATTTGCTACTAGAAACTGAACAGGCTTTATTTCAGTTCAAAGGATGGATCAACGGCTGGCTCGGTCATCCATGGCTGGCCATGGACATCACACGGTTCACACCTGCCGGTAAACAAACCCAAACTTGAGAATTGATTGAATATAGTACATGGCTAATTAATATCAGTGTTCAACAAAAAATCGGTGGAATTCACAAATTAATTACGGTTTAAATCCTAAAGGATCATCCAATTTTGAACAATTGGCTAGGAGCGAGGTAAGCAGGTTCTGGCCAAGAATCAAGCCTCACCTCTGACGTCTCCGAAGCTTCAAGGAGTGTAGCTTCCGGGAGTGTAGCACCACCGTGACCACAGCAGCCGAGCAGGAGAACGTCTGAGCTCCAGGTAGGGGAACCACGCTCTCGTCGAGCAACCACAACGCCAGACCAAGAGGAGAGCAGGACCGCGGCCGAGATAAGATGCTGCAGGTATGCCTTCCAAAAAACTGCTTGGCAAACACAGGTGAAGCGGGAGCACCGTGCGGTTAGGCTGGTGTAGGAAATCTGATTGTTCTTGCTGCTATTATTCTCCTTCGGGTTCGGCTTGACACCGGCCAGAAAAGCGGATTATTTACCACTAACAAATTTAATGAATTCCACCAGATTTTTGTACAAAATTAGTCAAAATAAATTCGAAGCGCAGCCATAACTAATATTAAACGAGAATTGCTTCTCCCGTAGCTCCAATTAACTTCACATTCATGTATCCACTTCGATAAATTATTAGAAATCAACAAAGATCGATGCAACGATCCTGCCGTGGATGGTGAAAATTCCTGATTTATCATAGCCGACAATTAAGTGTCCAGCTGTGGCGAGGGCCTCGTAAATATCTTCAAAAGTAGAAAAAATATAACTCAGTACTCACTGCAGTGAGTGACAGAGAGCGCATTTTCTCGTCGACGAAAACTTGAGGTCACGGACGGACAGACAGACAGACAGACGGACAGACGGACGGACGGACGGGTAGACAGACAAAAGGACATGGCGAGTACAATAGTGCATTTTCTCCATAAATGAGAAAATGCGCAAAAAAGCGATGCATAATTTATTTACGTTGTACGCTTTAACTTCTCCCCCATCTTCAAGACTTCTGGTCTGGCGTCTCATGTGTTACCAATTCTTACGATACGGGAAATAAATAAGGCAACCACATTCGATTAGTTATACTCTACCGACCACCGTCTGTATAGTACAATTAATTGAGGAAGTTTTAATAATTCTCCTCCAAGAAAAAGACGATGTTGTCATTACAAAAATAGATATTATTTCTGATTTTTCTACCTGTTTTGCCTGTAGAACTTTTATTATTTTGTCGCTTATAATTTTTTTTCGTGAATAGTCAACCTTAACATTTAACAAACAGTGACCATAAAAATTGATAAGCTGTGTATTAGTACCTGGTCTGATCATAATATTATCTTAGCATGACAATTTTCTACATTAATAGGAATCATCGAACTCAATTATCATTGAGAACTCAATAATTTCATATTTTATTCATGGTTACGAATAATTGCATTATAACCTGTGTACACGCTTGAAAGATTAAGCGCTGCCTAAACCTGTAGAGCTCTGTATCCGACTGTATAACTTTATAGTATAGGAGCTGTGAACTCAGAACAACCGAACGTGGCTATCTGGAGACCTTGTATAGTCAAATTTCACTCTACTTCAAATTATAACATATCTGCTATATATAGCTATATAACATATATATAACATATCTGCTATATATATTCTAGCAATTACCACTAAACTCTTGAGTTAATTTAACTCGTTTGAGTGAGTCAACGCAATTTCGCAATGAAATACGTTTCTAGATTTTTGCTCATGCAAGACAAAATGGAACCATTTTTTCAGGGTAACCATTTGCGTTTGTAAAAAACTGAATTGTCATTTTTGCATATGCAGTCAATTAATCCTGCATCATTAATTACAAGAACTAAAAAGATGTCAAATCATTGCATGAAACATGCGATGCTCACTCTTTATTCTTCGCGACATTCAGTATCAATTGCTCGCCGCTTTTTGCGTGTATAATTTGAGTCACAATAACAAGGTATATATTTTACGAGCAGCGATCATTCTTTTATTTCTTTCTTTGCTCAATTATCCAATTTAATTTGCACTCTGCTCAATTTTAAGCGACATTCAGCCAGTTCGTTTGACAATTTTGTTGAGTGCGTTGTTGAGAAAAATTGCATGATCCTAAGAGCTAAATAATTTCATCAGAACTGGAGAAACATTTGACAGCGCAACGTATTTTGCAACCTGAAATCTAGAACCTAGATAGCATTCATTTCACTAGATAGCATTAATTACATTTTTCAGGAAAAATATACTTCAGTTGCTTTATCGTGTATGTGTATTTTCATTTCTTATTCTATGATACGAGATCAGTTCTGTATTGAATTTATTTTAACGGTTTCAACCGTATTTATGTTTGCTTAATTCTGTGAGCTTAACTAACAGTTCTCATCAGGTGACACGCTTTGAAATGAGATCCAGAGTTATCGTGTGATAAACTTCACAGATCAATGACATCATTAACTACTTTTCGTGCTTAATTAAAGTTGAAAATAACTCTTTGACATTTCAATGTCCAAATAATCTTTTTGGTCGTAAATGGAACAACCTATTTAATACATATCATGTGTAATGAAAATTTACACTACGGAAGTCTCAATAGATAGAATGTATCCAACTGCGCACAAACCCCTGAAGATAAAATTAAATCACGTAGTTTTGTTTTTTTCATCAAGTTGCATGTTGTTGAAACGCCTCAATACACATGTTCTTCATTAAATTGTGTGGCAAAAGAGTAGCGGTGAACCCTCATCAAGTTTTTTATAAGGTTAGGGTTGACAATTTCAATTTTCGTAAGCAAATGGACGATTTCTCATGTTAGATCTAAATGCTCCCTGATAAAACTCTCTTAACGAATAGGCTTGTAAAAGTGTTGTAAATTTTTTTCGTTATTATTCAAGTGCATCCTTGGAACGTGCCCCTTTTAGTCTTTAAAAAATTTGTTGTCAGTCATGTTGAGTACCGATGGCATAAAATTCAGATAAAATCTTTACCGTCCAATGGCAATTAGACGTGAAGTTTTACAGCGCAACATTCGTGTAGCATGGCTCAAGTGTTTGTTTACACTCTGAAACTAAACTAAGTTTCAGATTTAATGAGTGAGAAAGTTTCGATTAATCGATTATTTCTCCCGATAAAACCGCGTGCAATGTAACTTCAAGTACATGTAGTAGCTCAGTCAAGTTTATAAAAAGACTGAATTTTAACAAACTATAATATAATTTGTTAAAATTATTATTATAATTTTATAATTTTAAAATTATAAAATCGAATGATGATTTTCAATTATAAATTCATGTGACAATGTGGCAATTTTTCAGAATATTTATTCATATTTACATTTTAATGTGTCATTTGCATTTCTAATCAATATAATATAGTTTTATATTGAATTAATTCAATTTAATTTCATATAAACGCAGAAGTTGTTATTAAACATAGTGGAAACCTGTATTTTTTGAGACTAAAATTGAAAAACATGAATGTATTCCGATAGTATTTCCAATTGGATTGAAATCAATCCTTCGAGTGTAATTCGAAACGTCAACTTGCACATCTTAACATTGCCTGATAGCTGCTACATTATGTCTGTCACTTACTTCTTTATGTCTGGTAATTACTACATTATGTCTGTCACTCACCGCGTTATATCTGACAGTTACTCCGTTACGTCTGTCACTCACCGCGTTATATCTGAAAGTTACTCCGTTATGTCTGTCACTCACCACGTTATATCTGACAGTTACTCCGTTATGTCTGTCACTCATCGCGTTATATTTGAAAGTTACTCCGTTGTGTCTGTCACTCACAGCGTTATATCTGACAGTTACTCCGTTATGTCTGTCCCTGTACACAGCTGAAGCCACAATTAACCTGCACCACTATAGTCTTACGTCTACGACGTAGCCATGAGCACAACACAGCATGGCTGAGTATCGACGCTGGTCATCCATCACTTTACGACACACATCCAAACTTTACTGAGCGCCCGGCCTAGCAAGTGAGAATCTTTCCCAAGAACTTCCCTGCGAGCTCGGAAAATTCATGAATGGCGTCCAACCAATATGTCTTTGTTGAGAAATTTTACATTCAATTGGAAACTCTGATTGCATCTATTTCGAAACTAAGACCATGTTTGGAACTGATAAACTAAGGCTATAGCTATGTCGTTTTTAGTTGAACAATGTGAAATCCTTCCTGTTACATAAATTAGCGGATTTCGTTCCCAAAATAGAATGAGATTGTGCAAGCCTTAAAGTTTTATATCCACGGCTTTGCTACGTTAATTTCCTCCCATCAACTGCAAAACAAATGGAAAAGTGGGTGTATTTTATTAAAAATCAGTTAATCCAGCCATTATTCTGTTCTACGATTGTAAATAAAAGAATTCCTAAAAGGTCTTTTTTTCACCTAAAATTCTGCATTGAGAGAGCATCGCATTAAGCAAGAGTTGTTCTTCATCTCTTATATCAGGCGTGGGAAGCACCGCACTGCGTACTGAAGAGTTGATGCTTGTCACTGCACCGCACTGCGTACTGAAGAGTTGATGCTTGTCACTGCACCGCACTGCGTACTGAAGAGTTGATGCTTGCCACTGCGCCGCACTGCGTACTGAAGAGTTGATGCTTGCCACTGCGCCGCACTGCGTACTGAAGAGTTGATGCTTGCCACTGCGCCGCACTGCTTACTGAAGAGTTGATGCTTGCCACTGCGCCGCACTGCGTACTGAAGAGTTGATGCTTGCCACTGCGCCGCACTGCTTACTGAAGAGTTGATGCTTGCCACTGCGCCGCACTGCGTACTGAAGAGTTGATGCTTGCCACTGCGCCGCACTGCTTACTGAAGAGTTGATGCTTGCCACTGCGCCGCACTGCGTACTGAAGAGTTGATGCTTGCCACTGCACCGCACTGCGTACTAGAAATTCGGCGTGGGTTTAGCGCCACAAATCCGATTACTTCATATCACCAGAAGAGCGGCTTTTCAAAGAAGCATCTTCCATAATTCTTTTTATAATCATTTCTTACTACTAAGGCTAAGAAAAATTCAAGAAGCTGCAGCAAAAATACATAGAGCTGAGATTCAAGTAATTGCTCTCACGGAAGCACTTAATGCCCAGAATACTACTTAAGACCATTAGCGGAGCGCTCTGCTTATTAGCTGCCTTTGTTCCAAATTTAATGCTGGCTTTAGAAAATTCCGCTTCAATGCACAACGACGCACGATGTCGAGCCAAGAGAGTTTTTTTGTACTATAATTAATAATTTCAGTTTCCGTTTGCATTTTTTTCTAGCGTTTCATTTCGTAGCAAATCCTAAGTTCTCTGAAAAAATTAGATACCGAAGAACTAAACGTAAAATTTTAAAATAAATCTTTTACCATGTACAAATGTCACGACTGGAATGAGTTTAGACGAGCAGGCATATCAGGACATCGGTCATACTGTCGAAAATCCTTTTTCTTGAAATTTTCAACTTCCCTTTGATCATAATCAAAACACTTATTACTCACACGCGGTGATTTTCGAACATCCTTGCATGGCTCCGAAACAATATAAAGCTTTCAGTGACATCAATTGCCACCTCCTGCCATGTCTGCTCCTCTCCTCCATTTTATCCCAACGTGTCTCACTTCCATCCGCGCTGGGCTTCCTCTCTAGATTAATGGCGCACCAGGAGGCATTCGATGCTTTTTCGTGCTGCCGTGATGCGTTCATTTGCATGGAATGTGTCCTAGCAAATAATCCTATCCAGACAAAGGAAGGGAGAGACCGAGGGAAGAGCAAACGCGCTGGCCATCATTTACAGAGCAGCGCGTCTGTCGAGTAGAGCGATCGCAACTTCTTCTTTCCGCCGATGCCCAGAGCTAGGCTAATGATGGCTTGTGACAGGAAGAATGAGTGATTGACATGTAGGAATATCAATCACATGCGCACGAGTATCACGTTTTACAAGTAAGAAGAGTATCAAACTTTGTGCTGATGTATCGACGACATTCTGAAGAAAAGCTAATGCTCTGTATTAGACTTTTGGTCAATGAGACTCACATATTACGCAAGTTTCGCTTGGGAAGGTAAGCAGATTTTTATGTAGTGTACGCACACCATATAGCATATAACACATCATGCATGTTGTGCTTCATTAAGATCTCGTTTCAATCACGCAGATCAATCCCTTATCACAGTCGAATCTTCAATAAATTAAGTCTGCAAAAATTCTCGACTTCCATGTATACAATTGTGCGATTTTTTCGGAGATATATTTTTATTTAATTCCCAGGAATCCATTTCTTCTCTATAACGACTTCCATTACAAGCCTTGAAAATAGCAGGAAGCTCCACTTGCATTATTTTATTCTAGATTCATCAAATTAAATTTAGCTGACGCGCGGCGATGGAGGAGATATCCTGTATAATTGCGGAGATAAAATTACTGACGAATTCTAGGGATTGCTCCGGTTGTCATCGAAAATTTATTCGACAAAATTCCTTCACGCGGTATTTAAATCAGTTCTGGTTGATGTTTATGCTTATGACTAAAATCGGTCAAGATTTAAGTTTTCTTGTCTCATTTTGCTTAAATATTTGCAAGCCATGCACATATCATTCAATAAAAATGACGAATTACGATCAAATCTGAATTTATTTATAAACAGCAATTTACTTTAGTTTTCCTGTTTCACGACAAAATGTTCATGATCAAATATCTAAACATATTTTCGGCTAGATTTTTAATATGATCAGATTTTAGTTTAAAATACCAAAAAAATTCTCTTGCGGTAGATGACTTTCATAAGCTTTGTTGTAGTCACAAAATTAATAATTGAGAAAACGTATAAAAACTGGCCATGAGGGCAAAAAAACACGATGCAGAAAATAAGATTTGAGAAGCATTCCTTCAGCAGCTCTCGTGAATTTTTTAAAGTAGACAAGTCCGGCGCAGGTCGGTATGAATAAATCGTTTCGATGATTTGAGCATTCCGACATTTCCGATACCATACACATGATTTTCGTAGTATGGGTCACGATAATTGAAAAAATATCCTTTCAGACATACATTGTAAGATTAATTAACATATAATTTTCGTTTACCACAAGTGTGGTTCTAAATTTCTTTTTGTCTGACAAAATAAAAGATATTGAATTAAAAAAATTCATTTTCCTCATCCTTTACCGTAGACCTATGCCTTATGATTCCAAAGTGAAGATAAACTTCAGATCCAGGTAATATTTTGATCAGTCATGTCTGCGACGCAGACTTGAAAAGCTTATTTATTTACATTGGCAGTCCTCAAACGCACTAACAAAATATATCAGAATTAAAAAAATAATAGGAAATAAGAAAAGAATAATAGGAAAAAGGAATAATAATAATAGGTATAGGAATAAAAATGACAAAAGGAAAATTACAGAGAATTCCTAATAAAATATCTGCCGAATACTTTTCCCCATATCACACAATTTCTTTTATAGAAATCAACTAGTATATTTGCCTACGTTAACATATAGAAAGAGCGCCTTTTTATTGTTAAGCAGAGTTAGAGGCAGCGAAAACTCTGGTTGCCTTGCGTCTCGAACGAGAAGCTACTCATCAATATCCATCTTTCATGGGAACTTTGCAGGGAGAACTTTACATTTACTCGCGTGGGGAGCAGGAAAGCCTGGCTCGTCTGGGTCTCAGCCGAACACAACAACCGGCAAGGTAGAGGATTTTTCATCCTCAGGGACGTCGGATTCGCTCTCAAACTAAAGCTGGGGTTGAAAATAGGCATTCAGTTTCATCCCAACCCAGGCATTCCCAGCTGGTGAGTTTCCGAGACGAGGTAATTCTGGTATTGTTTGAAGGGGTCGAAACAAACATTATTTTTTAGAAACTCCAATTTATCCTCAAACATAGAGAATTGCTAGATTGATGTACTATAATAATTACATGAAAATGACTTCCATTGAGTTTAATAACTTCGGTTGATTGAATAACTTCCATTTACTGCTGTGTACTTCACTCAAATATTCTTATTTGTTTACAGGATCAGAGAGTATCCGGATTACACGAGGCTGTTTGAGAAGAACTGCTCCCGAAACTTGGAGAATCCAGTACGATAATTAATGGGACTGTTACTAAAAAATCCCCTAGATAACCGTAAATAAGTGTAGCCACTCCTGCACGAAACCTGGAGCAAAGCCTCAGTAAAGAAACGATATCATCGTTTCTTTACTGTCATCGTACGATAACTCAGAGTTTAAAGAGATCCTTGTAGCCCAACTTCATATAATACTCGCATATCGTGAGCTTATAATTCTGTATCAATTAGCATCACATAGAATTATCTTGTTGAAAGGCGCGTTATATTGTTATGAGATATTTTAAATACTCGGTGAAAATATCCAAGTGACATCACTTACGAAAAGTACCAAACCACTAGCAGAATCAAGCAAACCTTCTTTTGTAAATTAACCCTTTTCAAGTGCCACAGCCTCTCTCTATCCCGGCCGTCAGTAGAAAAAGTCCGCCTTCTAACGGGATACCTCGGCAGTTCAAGATATCGGTCTTTTTTTACGAAGAAATGTGCAGAAATTCTTGGCCCTTATAGCGTGGCGTACTATTACATTACACTCCCGACCTAATGAAAGATTTTTTCTTGAGACGCCGAGGAAATTCTCCCGTCTTGACGAACATTATTTCGGAGAAATGCGACTCCATCGCTTCATTGAACTGTGAGGAAAAATATAAATATATCTAGCGAATTCTCCGGCATGAGTAGCATTCATTGAAAGTCTGCGCAAAAATTGAATAAAGCAAAAAATCTGAAGACTGAAAAATAAACAGAAAAAATACAATAATGCACCTCAATGTTACTTTGGATCCTATAAAATAAACAATTTTGAGATTTAAAATCGTTCGCTACGTACTTCAGGAAATTTTTTTAACCAGACACCTTGCAGTGCCAGAAATTGCGCGATCATTAAGGAAAAAAATAAAAAAAAAAAGTTTTGACGATCAAATGTACTTGTCGAATTCAGGCAAAATCAATGTGAGCATTTAAAAAGAAATTTTTTCCCACTTTAAATTTCATTTGTAGTTTCTTTTTTTCCGAAGCCCTAGACCGATGGCGAAATCCCTTGATTTTCGCATTCGGAAACTTGCGTCGGGTATCAGGCTCTCGCGCCTGAATCTCGCGTGTAAGGCCTCCTCGTATCAGAGCTCTCGACACGCGATTTGTTTGGGGAGGTGTTGTAAGTAGCGGCTTGCCAGACCGGGTTCTGGCTTAGACAAGCTCTTGTCGCTTGCCAACGACCTACCGCTGCTGTTTGCCGGGAATACGTCTGCACAAATTGCTCTGCCATTCAATCGGTCAGGGCCCGAGAGCTTGTGTCTCTTGAGACAAGGTCCAGAGTGTTGGGCTTTCTGAATTTAGAACTCGTGTTTTTTTCCATATTTGTAGGAAAGTAAAGAAAGAAGACAATGAGGCAAAAAGCAGAAGACGCTTATATTTTCAGCAAGTAAAGATTTCTCGCTTATTTTGAGTCTTTATTAGAAAAAGTGTAAAGTAAAATACAATCCAATTTATATTGTTTGCATTATAGTCACAGAAGAGCAGCATTACTATCTATTACTCCTGATTGGAACTTTGACTGCAAGTTCATCATCTTAAAAACAATTATAAATCTTCTCCGGAGAGTAATGATCAGTTGATTGGATGAAATCTAACAATTAATCAAGCAATTTAGTCGCTTCAATCAACAATAAATATCAAATAATTAATCAAAATACAACATCTGCTGCCTTGAAAACAGAAATGATTGAATGAGCTTCTTACGAATACGATATTCATAAATGTTAACGTGCAATCTAAACAAATCACACGTTGCCTGATCTCTGGCATTCTTCGCGCTAGGCGCTACGATCGAGCTTGTTTGTTGAGTGCAGCAAGCGAGTCCTGCTGATTAGCCTGATAGTTGATCGAAGGCGATCTGAAATGTAAACAAATCAGCAAATCAATGGAAAGACGCCACCTACGTCTTTCCTTTCATCAACAGTTAAAACATTTAATGTGAAATTAAGTTCGCTGATTCATTAAGTTTGCACGCTTCTATCCTATTGAGAATTTGAGCAAAATCGGCGCCTCTCAGCCGTCAGCTAATTTATTGGACGTCGATGAGCTGCCCTGCACGCTTTAAAAAGATATTTTTCCATCGCTACTTTAGTCTTTGGAACGAAATGATCTTGATCACTTACAAGAGAACAAAATTTTGCCCCGATAAATTTGCTACTTCATTTCTCTGTTTTCAAAACCAATAGTAATTTAAAATTTTTTTCACACAGCATTCACTCTGTTCATAAATTAATAATCATCTTCATTTGAATATTTACGTTCAACAAATTGTTGTGACAAATATTTCGCGTATGGAAAAAAAATATATAAAATGTAGAAAATGTTTAGATGGTTATTCACATAACCAAATCGCATGGTTGTTAACTCCTAATAATTTCGAAACATCGTGAAGAATTATATGTTTGTCCTCCACATTTAGCACGTTATGGAACAATTGCTTACTGCTTTGTTTCGGCACACGATTGGAAACGAGTGAACAAGACCTGGAGCAGTCTGGTCCAGCGGAGCAGCACCGCACGTGACCAAACCAAGCCAAAGGATGTCAGGTCCGGCAGAGCCACGCAGCCTGCGAGTAAACCAAGGCAGGGGCAGTCAGGTCCAGCAGAGCCGCGCTGCCTGCGAGTAAACCAAGGCAAGGTGAGGTCAGGTCCGGCAGAGCCACGCAGCCTGCGAGTAAACCAAGGCAAGGGGAGGTCAGGTCCGGCAGAGCCACGCCAACTGCGAATAAAGCAAGGCAAGGGGAGGTCAGGTCCGGCAGAGCCGCATCGCCTGCGAATAAACCAAGGCAAGGGGAGGTCAGGACTAGCAAAGCCACGCCGCACGCCCGCGCGTTGCAATGCTCGCGACGTCAAGACAACAAATTGCCGAACGCTGCCCAGATTTCACGCCTGTCTAAGGCAAATGGCGCGCATTTGTTGCTCAGCCCACCACGCTAGTCCAGTCAACTGATATAAATCCAGGCACAAAGTCCTGAACAAATGTTTGCCCTAGCACTAATATTTATAAGACAACGCCCTGGAAAAAAGCGCTGTGAAGATCTTGAATAGGAACAGAAGAAACGCAGCGGGAAGCCTAACAAAAAGTAATATTCATTGTGTAACTTTGAACCGATATAAAGAAATTCACGATGAACTCGCTCCGTTGCTTTCATTGCTTAGTGAAAAGTTTAAATAAAATAAGTGATATTAATCTCATAGAGAACGAAAAGTTTTAATAAAATCTCACACTCGCGCAACAAATTAGTACAAACTTAAAGAAAAAGCAAGTCTACAGCCAACCAACCCTGTCCATTCAAACTTGCCCCCACTCATGGCGCGTATTTTTTTGGTGAGTCAGGGACTTCTTTTTATAATGTTCCTTAAGAATATTATAGTCCATTTAAGCTTCCTTTTGAAAAAGCATAGCAAAGAAAAGTTCGGAATCAAATCCGTACAGCTTGGCCATTCATTTCCTATCGTAAATCAGTCAGCCAAACCTGATGCTTTGGATTTAATCAAAATTCAACATTAATTAAACCAAAGAATACGTTCACATGTTATTTTGTAAAATTCCTAATCCTCAATTTCTAAAAAACTTAGCCTAAGTGTACAAATTTTTGATATTTTCTATACTTTTGACAATTTTTTGTGATGCTTTTATTCAGTTCATATTTTCTGGAATCTCCTAAGCCCTTTTTCAATCAAGGAATCCGCAGTGTCCTCGCGAGATAGGAGCCCGAAAGTAGGCAGGCTAATGAAGCCATAATAGCGAGACTTTATCAGATTCCTCGACAAGAGTTGCATTTGCATAGATTCTCCCTTTTGACTAGCCTGGGCTTTTGTGCGCTGCAAGATTAGTTCAGTCAGACTCCTGCCTCTGCAGAGCCCCTATAGTATTTCAGTAATTGCATGAAGCTGAATTCTCAATAACCTAACATTAATCGGATGATTACAAATGATTTAAAGTTGATATTAATAACGATTTAGCCTGTATTCTTAAGAGCTTCAAATTAATTAACGAATTAACAATAGTAGGAAAATTGGATAACACTCATTTACGACTGTCGTCGAAGATGTATAGTTTGTGTCAATGAAAGTAGCACTCGTAGTTGATGCTAATCTGACTCCAGGCCATTTTTGCCACTCAACTGAAAATATTAATAGTGCATCTAATCAATAAATATTCTATTGAGAATCCATCAACCTGAGATGTCTTTTCATAATTCTGAGATGACAGTAAAAAGCGCGATATTTCCTTCACATATCTAAACTTTTATTCATTAAAGTCATCTACGTGCGATAAAAGTTTCCGGTAATTCAAAATTAAATTCTCACGCTAACTATTCAACGAAAACTGCTTCAATTTTAAAAATCATGTGATAAATCATGAAGTAAACTTTATTTAAGAAATGAGTACGATTTTAATATATCAAATTATTGTGAAGTCATTTCATCACACGAATTTTACTTGCAAATTTAATTTTACGATTTTTTTTTTTTTGTTTTACTGCCCTCAATTGCTGAAGCACAGAAATATTTATTAATGACCGTTCCTTACAAATTTTAGCAGAGACTTCGAAATGAACGCAGCTATTTCCGTAATCCATTAATCCCTTCACAATTTACTTTACAATGCATTACAATACATTATCAAACATATCTAAAAATTTCTCACGTGCTCCATGAAATAAGTGACAAGAACCGTACTCTCCTTTTCAGAGAAACTCCGTTAAATTGCAATTAAAGAAATCAAAACATTGCTTCAAGACCCTGCGAAGAAACCTTCGGTTCTGCCCTGGACTATATAGCGGGACCATCCATCATTTACGAGCAGACTGTTTGCCTCGAGTCCGAACGAACTTCACCATTGCGTCGGCAGCCCGAATTGAATTAGACTTCTTCAAAGTGACTGTCGCTTCCAAAGTTAAATTTTCATTTGAAAACATCGCAATTCTCGGTAGCACATTTGAGCTCTAAGTGAGTGTCAAAGGAATTTGCATCCTGTAGGACGCCTGGTGTAGTAGACGAGCCAGGCGATCGGAGTGGCCGGGCTGAATGCCTGACGCCCACTTCAGTATTGATGCTTCAGGCCGACTATTTGCCCTCTCTCGACTCTCAGCTTCCATGATTCCGCTGCTTTCAGCATAAAAATATATTGGCGTTTCCATACCAATAATATGATTTGTCCAGTCCGATCGAACAAAAAAGTTGAAATTGATCTTCGATTATATTTTCCGGATGTCATAATCCATTTTCTTTAAACAAAAGTTCCTCATAGTTTCTACAAAACTAACGAATATATAATAATATATAATAACTGTCCTCAACATCATTAATATGTTCGATTATTATTTACTATCTCGCACACGCTCTTCAAACTATAATGTGAAAATCATATCAGAACCTATAAGTACCAACATAAACTTAACTTCACACTCTCTAAACTACCTCCTACTACGGTCGCCACTACTACACTGTGCTCCTGATTTACTAAACCACGAAACCACCAATAAATTCACGACACATAGTTTGGGATCTTAGGAGCCTCATTCGTTGTAGCTGCATTTTGGTTTAGATAGATGCTCTTGAAACTATTCAGTTTAATTCGAGGACTTTCTAAATTAACCGTTGATCATTAATATTTTTTACTAATGTCCGCGAACAATAGAAGCAGTAAATATTATACGGGCAAAATTTTGCGGTATCTTATAATTATCTTCAAACTTTTGAACTAGCAACTCATGAATTCGACGATTACCGGCAGATGATTGCGCGTCCCTCAGCGCCTTCTTTCCTAATGAAATATACATTATATATTGTCTAAGTAAATCTAACAGAAATTTATGTTTTCCTGATATAGATTTTTCTGAATTAATACGTCCAGATAATTCTTTTTACAGTCTGTTCATCCAAATCCACAACTGGCATTTGGAGTTAAAAAAACATATAGTAAAAACTGAAGAAATAAAAAACTTCTGCAGGCCCAACGTGATCGTAGAATCGCAAGTTCCTAGAGGAAAATTTCAGGGAGAATTTTTCCTGCAAATGAAAAAGGTTGGATGCAACGCGCAGGCTGGAGCAGAGGTCGCGGTTCAAATAGAATATTTTAAGGCGTAAAAGTTTCGGTTCTTTCGTCTGGAAATATATTCATTCGAAATGGCATAGGATTGAAACTGCTTGAAAACGGTCAATGAGAAAGAGAACAAAATAAATAATCGGAGAAAACGAACACTGCCAAGATTTATTGTGTCTTTTAATTTAGTTCTTATTAAACAACCCTCAATGGAATATTTAATGAAGTTTTTAATAATTTTTCACTATTTGATTACTTGAAAGCAAATCGAATGCAACAGCGGGAATGAATCTAAACATGATAAATATTCAACACGGTGTCTTCACATGAGTGTCATCTATTTTGTCGTATGCTATTTATGCACAAAGTATGTATGCACAACAATATAGGTGCTGGTCTGCAACAGTATAAATGCTGGTCTGCAACCGTATAGTCTTATAGATGCTGGTCTGCAACAGTATGTGTGATGATGGTCTGCAGCTGCTACCACATTCCTGACGCCCGTACCCTCGGCCGTCACATGAGCGTAACATGTGCGGCCACCTCGCGACAGCAGTTCTGAAAGTATTTAGTAAAGTCGATTATCTCTGCAATTGTTGCTTCGCCCATCCTAACTGAGTGAGGACGGCATGTTTCTTACGACTGTTTGCCGTCTACACACATAAATTATATGTCAAATAATATATATTTCATTAAAAACTGGTCGCGCAAAAAAATCCTGTTTTTTTCAATTTCTCTAGGTGTCTGACCATGCTTCTATCTTGAGATGTAATTGATTTTCAAAATTCCTGTGAAGGATTGATTATCGAGCTAATGTGCCGAGTCAAGCTCATAGTTTCCTATCTTCAAGCGGACATAGTTAGAGTGCTTATGAAGAGAAGTCATAATGAAACAATAAGTCAATAAATTAAGCTAGTACTCAGTAACCCCAAATTCGCCGAAAAATCGTCTTATAAATCATGAGCCAAGATACTCATTACAACAAAATAAATGAAACTTTAACCAAAAACTTTTAAACTTCTTGAATTAAATTTAAATTTTATTGAATTTACTCCTCCGGCCGTAATGTCATCTCACTGCCGACAAGGACTCTTCGCAGAAAATAAATACAAAGGTACAATTTCTCTTAAGAGAAGCTTTAGATGACGCCTCCCTTATTACCGCCATCAGTCAGTATTACATCGCATCACACCTTCAGTTGTTCGTGCTCCTGCCATCATAATTAGTGCAGACTCCCCTACTCTCGGTCTCGGCAGTTAACAGAGGCCGAGTGGTTCGGTAGGCTCTGCTCTCATGTATAGTATCGTCCAATGTCTGCCGTGAGCCGAATTGCGTAATCATGCAGCTTTGTAAAATGCAAGTTTAGAGCCCAAAGCGTGAGCTCCCGGAGTTATTGCTCTCAGGAAACAAGCGCTTTAAAGATAGGTTGGAAAAAAGTAATGCTCCAGCGAACGTGTGCATGTGTCTGGCATGGACGTTTAGCTTTCCTCGTCTAAAGTTGTTGAGGGGTTGATCACATAGTTTCATTTTCAAGGGTACGGGAAATTTTTTACGACTTTCTTAAACGCGCGGTAACGAAGTCCAAGGCCGGACCAACATAAGCACTTCATTACGGTGGTGTTTAAGACAATATAATTTTATTTGTTTTAAAACCTAATCTCGTCCCACATAAATGGAAAATCTGATGAAATCGGATTTTACCTGAGTGTACATAATATTTTTCTGTCGGGTTCGCTGTGACACTGATAATATCTACTGACAATTGTTGCAGTAAATGAAAATATTTAGTGAATTAGAACAACCTCTAATTTATAAGAAAATGTACCGACGCACTAATATTTAGTAAATTAAATTCCTTTAATATATGTATGATGGAACTTTTCTTAAAAAAAAAATTTAAATTCAGCACCCTGTTAATTTCAGTAATAAAAAATATCACTCTCATTCAACGCAAGAAGCCACAGACAAAATGCTGGGTCAAGTCTTATTTTTATGTGGAAGAAATACGTCCTCATAAAGTTCTCCAGCACGCTCTAAATTTATGCAGAACCCTCTTATCCAATTTCACTTGGCAAACAGCGTGGACAAAGCCACCGCAAAGCCATCTAAGAGCCCACCAATCCCCAGCAAGCTGCGCAACTCTGTCCCTAGCATCAACGGTCCAGCCTTGCTTATTTGCAACGCCGTGTCGCCACGACCGTAATAATATCTAAACCATAGACTTAGTTTTCACTCATAGTTAAGCACTTTCACTTAGTTTATGCATTAGCGACTATGAAAGGGATTATTAATATTATGTATCCATAACCAGAGGTGAAACCTTTTGGCTACGATGTTGGCTGCGATTTAGAAAAGGATGCTCTTTTAGAGCGAGAAGAATTAAATGATAAATAATTTCCGACCAAAGTCACTACTTCTTTTGTTATTGGGATTTATGGTATGACAATACAATCCAGTACTGTATAGAAGAGTAGATTTAATTCGACTTTAATTAGATTCCATAAATGTTTCAGCAATTAATGGTTTTCGACTGATGCACAGTCGAAAGTTCTACCTCCATTCTCATTGAGTGGGAATCGCACTTCATCACTCTTGATCAGATTTATTACAGGAATCTTGTGTTAGGAGACCGTTATGGGGCCTTAATTGTATTTTCAAAATTTATGACGAGCTTACTTGGAAATTACGAATTTCATAATTAATATCTCGCTCAAAGGGAATATGACATTGATACAGTTGTACATTTTCGGGATTACTTCCTATAGCACAAATCGATTACGGCCAACACTGTGCACCAGTTTTGGGATTAAGTTTGCACCTGGTAAGATTAGTAACATGTGTATAACGATTTATTCCTAAATGCTAGAAAACACAGCACTGTCACGTCCAGTACGCGCATGACGTGTAATTTTGTATTCGTACGTTAATAGCGCGGACGTCACAGTATTCACATTCACGGCCGCCTCGCCCGCACATTGTGTTGATAGCTTATGCTGGGAGTAGCGCTCAGCTGCGCTACTCCATAGTCCGATTAGTATAAGTGTTATACATGTTTTGTCTATCTATTGCGATTTGTGAATCTTAACTTTTCCGTTGATATTGTATCTTAGTGAGTCATGCTGTGTATGTATATTTATCAACAGTGTAACGTAATTTGTCTATTTCCCAGGGCTAGTGTAAAGCAACCAAATTCCACCTTACAATTCAGACTAGGGCTGCCATTCACGTAAGTTCAATAACCTGCAGTCATAAGCGACTTATTGTGATACATCTGGCAACATTATGATTTAATTGTCGTTAACCTTGAATCCTTGATTATTTGAAATACTTTTATTTTTTTGAATATTTGACTTTCTATTTATTAACGGCGTTTTCTGTCCCGCAGTTTAACAAACCTGAAATAAAGAAGATTTAAATGGAGTTATCGGAAGACTTTATTTCCAATTGTTCCTGCCTGGCTATTATTAAGTGGCCATTTTAATTCTAGCCAGAACAAGCACCATTCGCCTTCCACACAATTATTATCGGATTATTTGTACACTAATATTCCGATATCAGATGAGGAAGATCAACGTAAAGATTGTGATCAAAATAGACGATCCGAACAAAGTAGAAACCTAAATGCAGATCAAGACTGCGATCACAGATCGGATTCCCATCAGTTATAATTTGTGATGAACCTTCAACTGAGAACCTAGCATTTCCGATCTCACTTCTCTAGAACAGCAGCAGAGTGAAGTGAGGCCACAGCAGCAGGGTGGAGTGAGGGCACAGCAGCAGAGTGAAGTGAGGCCACAGCAGCAGAGTGGAATAAACAGTAAATACACGCGTTACGTGATGGTACGTATTTACCGGTTGCTGAAAAAATACCAAAAACATATTATAAAGAACGAATCGAGAAATCTATATAATCAAAGTTCATATAACAAATACCTAAAAACAGATTCTCACCAAATTCCTAGAGCTTTGACATAAACTACAAGTTCAGTTGGCAATAATTGCAACTGAGTGCGTTGAGACAAGTAAACTCCTGTTTGGCATGGTCAGCTGACAGAAATCTGGATGGTTGCTTTTAACGCATTTTTTCTTTGCTGGAATGTCTTGTTTCTTCTTTTTATTGCCTCAGTTCATCCCTCAAATGCTGAACAAATTAAACTAACTTTAATTCCCCCCATTGATTTTGACGGAAAAGAATATATTAATGGAATTTATTACCACAATTGAAAACAATGAATTTGAATCCACTCTCTCGTTAAATTTTGAGGCCAATTGAGAGCTATTCAACTTTAATAAAATAATGATGCCTAATTATGTGAGTGTTTATCAATTATATGAGTTGATTAAAGTACGCCACCTGCTTGATGCGTGAATGATGTCAAGCTCCATAAACGGCTATGTTTGTGAAAATTATTTCTACGTTAATATAATCGGTGTAATTTTATTTTATAATAGCTGTTACATGCACTGTGTTCAGGGTAGGTGCCTCAATACCCTTTGTTCCCTTCACCTCGTCGGACCCTTTGTCCAACACGTACTTTACTGCAGTGTTCTGGACGCTTTTGTACGCATTACAGTCGCATTAATGTACTGGGCAACGAATATCTGCCTTCTCACAACAATTTGGCTATTGAAACAGATTAGCAGAGACCACTTCAAACCCTCTTGCTGCATGACACATTGTCTCAAAAGTGACGTGCCTAATCTATTTTATTTCGGGCAGAAACCGTTTTGCAAGCGAGAAAACATGTTGCATTTTTCTGGAAGATATCCACAAGCTCAAAAATATTGTCCAACGACGTTGCTGGAAGACTTGTTGGAGATTTATTACAACTTTCTCCGAGATTGAACTGGGCTCCGTCTGACCTCTGTCCAAGATTTGTCCATGATTTGGCGAAACTTTGTCTGAGATTTGTCTTTACTTTGTCATAGAATTGTTCAACGCACCTTTTATTTTAAATTGTTCATAACTATATATGAAACTCAACATCAGTTCAGGCTTTCAAATGACGCGATGCTAGTTAATGAAAATCCCGGAAATTCGACAATTCCTAAAACCTCCATACTTCCTAGTTAGCAACGCCTCAATAATTTTCCTCTATGGATAAGTTTTCGGGTGCAGGTCCTAATTCGATAAATACCTAACGATTATCCGCAGCCAAACAGCACCTACTACATATATATGTAGTGTGCAAGGCTTCTAACAAATCCCCAAACAAGCTCACAAACGTTTTATAAATTTGCAATTCAATATTGATGTTTTTCTTATCATCATATCATATTCTTAACATCACTCATCCCGTGCTTTGAACGTGCTGACCAATTGACATTGCAATGAGAAGTTTATCAACTGGCCGCAACTTAGAAGGATAATTAATGTCGAGATTATTATTGAGCCAAGCTACAATATTGGCGGACAGTAACGAAGTCAGCAGGACGACCTTCATAAAAAAAATGTTTCACGCGCCAGAAAAGAATTCCGCGTCAGATTTGTTTCACTGAGACTGTCATGTCGTGGAACTCGGACATGATTGATCTATGGAATACCTGTAATCTAAAGCCGTAACTCGATTGCTCAAGGATTGCGAGTGACAGCTGGCCGGTAAGCTGAGTCCTCTAAGGCCTCATTAATACTAATGCAATTCAGCGAGTAATGCAGGGCAGCTTGAATGTTGCCATGTAAGGTGTTCCTTGTAACTCACAATGGTGAACGGATTATCCAAACGACCTAGAATTTGCTAATGCAACGAGCCTTGCTGGCAATGTTCAAAGTAATTGGTACGGTTTATGGCAATGAAATTTCAACCAAAAAATTAGGAGTACCACAAAATCTTCCATGTTGGTGATCTATGAATTAACAAGCCAGTTCAACCGGCGCTGCACGCGATATAGGTCATCCTTGTATTCCGAAAATCGTGTTATTCAGAATCCTGTCATCCTGAATCCGGTCATACCGAATTCTTGCGCATTTTATAAACGTAAACCACTGCTGAGATACGCGTATAGTTTTATCCACTTGAAATGATTGAACGATAGCTTACACGTTAATTTGCCGTTTGATTGATTCTGGTTTTAATCTCTTCCGTGTACGTTTTCTCGTCGAACAAAAAAAGTTGTCTTCTGTCCAAATACCAGTGTTGTAATTTTCCTTCGATGGTTCAACTATCGCCATTCCAATGATAATTTTGGCTTTATTATACCCATATTCTTGCGGCATTTAATCAAAGTTCCATTGTTTTTATTATCATCTTCTCTTTTAATCGAAGTGAAATTCAACCCAAACTAGGTGCATCATCCACATTCTCTACTAAGCAGATATAATTCCATAGTTAGGAGGCGAACACCAGAGCTCCCAAGCCAAGCTCACGTCACCCTGCCAGAAGCCAAACATTAATCAGAGATTTCAAACTTATTTCATGTGACCTGGTGCCTGCTCACACGCCTCAATTTTCCCCGAGCCCATTTTTGCCCACAAGGAAAAGAAGCAAATGTCCTTTGGCCTCCTTCTCTAATTAACAGCGCTCGGGGCCCGCAAACTCCTGGGCTGTAAGTCCCTACCACGAGAAAATTTGACGCTCCTCCTTGGCTTAAAAAAACAACAATGATTGGTTTTCCCTCGCGCAGACGTTGTACAGTGATTGGCTTGCTGTTGCGGCGAAGATGTACAACGATCGGTTTACTGTTGCAGCAATGATGTACAATGATTTGTTGATTTTGCGTCGATGATGTACAATGATTGGCTCGCTGTTGCATTGCTGATTAACAATGATTTTATTTTTGTTGTTTCGCTGACGTACATCAATTTGTTGTCTGATGGGTCAGTTACGCGCCTTGATGTAATTTTCGTATAATATATTATCACCCGTTCGCTCGGTATATGGGTTATAATAAATGATTCTGCGATAACATTCCTTAAACTATTTTAAAGTTCGAAAATCACGCACATTGATTGGCTTTGACGTTTAATACTTTATTTGCAGTAATGACGTTTAATAGTGTATTTTTTCTTCCTTCAAACGTTTTCCGTAATGTGGTCTGAGCGCGGTGGTCGGCTCTGCGGAGTGTTATAGTGAAATTTTTGTATTATTGATTATGAACAACATCCCCTCATTAAGGGTAAGTGTCATGCTAAATAATTCATAGGGAATTTTCTCATGACGTGAATCATTTAGGACTATTGCCTTTGCTGTGCACTATTTAATTGAATCGTTTAATCGTTTAATTAATGTATAATCGCCGATAGCAAAAAACTAGGCAAAGATATCTTAGAAAGAAATGCCAACTTAAATTTAGCAGCTTAGAGTAACGAGGCATGGGTGACTTGCCGCAATAGACAAAAAATTCTCTTGAGACTGTGAGATTTATTATCTATATTATTCAGTTCCTTCTGACGCTTCTTAGTGGATTACTTGGAATTAAACATATAAATATACATATATATTAAACTCCGCGCTTGAACGGAAGTAAGATACGATCTTTTTAAGCAAGTCGCAATCAAGAAAAAAAGTGAGCAATTGGTTTGGACAAGCTTACGCTCATCCGATCTACGTTTACAGCATCTAAGTCCGGAAGGCGTGATAAGAAATGTATAGAAATGAGCAAAAAATAAAGTAGTGGATCATTTCAAGCCAAAAGATACAAGTAATACAGAGTGACGTGGTCAACGGGCGCTCTAGTACTCTATTAAAAATAATAAGACGGTAGTGGTTGGCTAGTTTTCAGCCGGCCCTCCTCCGGCGATGAGAAGCGACAGGCTTACATCCATGGTCATTAGCAGAGATAATAAATAACATCCTGCTGCCTCAAGTCTATTACTAAGCCTCATCCTAACTTTATATTGCGCCGGTATTTTTTATTAAAAGTCTCATCTGATTAGCATTCAGACGGCGGTATTTGCATTTTGTGGGAGCGCTAGCGTTCTGGGGGCTTAGAACTGAAATTAGGAGTACGGAAGTCATGTGCACGGAAGGTGATTAAGAAAATGGGAATCAATTAACACAAAAATACTTTAAATGGTAATGAAATTAATATATATGAAGCATGTATAGTCGAACTAATGCTTGCCCGAGTCGGCTTGAACAGATCTAACGTGTCGTAAGGACATCGAGGAGCTATTTAATTGATTCATTTTAATAAGGAATTAATTATTAGAAAATATACATACGTGGTCATTTGCGAATAATTGGAGACAAGTTCGATGACAGAGTTGCAGAGCATAAAACTGTCGTTACAATACAATATTTATTGTGCGCCGCTATAATAAAAGTCACTTCAGTGCGGTCAATAATCCCCCAAAGCTCAACATACAATCTTATCAAGTTCTCCATCGCTGGTGGACCTCAATCGTCCCTATAACACTCAAATTATTTTGCGAAGAGACATTTGCCCTGAACAACCAGATTAAAGGAGGCGGTATTTTATCGTATGCAGAGAAACACCGGCATATATTCAGGTTATATAATATCGAATTCTCAAAATTATTTCCGACGAGGAAATTTGAATTTGTAACTTTATATTGTAATTAAGTTGATACAACCATACATCAATCTTTTAGTGGAAGACACATATAGGGTCAACACAGTCGTCTAAGGAAACCAAATGTTGAATTTTTGCTGGATTTTAAGCGGCCGTACCCTTTACGTTTTGTCTAATAAAAACCACCATGACTTATAATGAATTCAATCTTATAAATGTGGCCAAACTGCATTCATATCATTCCGCTGTGAAGTAATTTTTTAACTAGTTCACAGATTTCTAAACAATTATCACGAAAGCAAAGACTTGTTAAACAATTTCTGTTTGTCTTGGCAGCAAGTTTGTAAACACTTATTCTGTTAGCCTTCATCTATAGTATACAATGGTTTCTAGCTTAAAGTTTGTTCCAACTCTTAGTAAGTCGAGTATATATTAATCAAGTCTGTAATTGTTACTGCAAACTTCCAATACTGCAAATTACAGACTTCCAGTAAAATCAATCAAAAATTAAGTTTCAAGCATCCACCAAATAGCACTATGTTTGAAAACAAAATTAATAACCTCATATTGCAACAGACTTGACATTTTAATGGAAGCAACACGACAAATTATATTAAGCGGGTAGCAATATTTACGAGTCCGTCTTAAGTCATCACGCGACTTGTTTATTATTATTCACTCATTCATTCACATATGTTTGTATTCATTCATTTGAGAGGCAGAAAACCATTTACTAATATTTTCAAACAGAGGCTAGTAACGTGATACCATTTTTAGCGTATTTTCTCATTTAAGGAAAAAATGCACTAATGTGCTTGCCATATCCGTCTGTCTGTCTGTCTGTCTGTCTGTCTGTCTGTCTGTCCGTCTGTCCGTCCGTGACCTCAAGTTTTCGTCGACGAGAAAATGCGCTTTCTGTCCCTCACTGCTGTGAGTACTGAGTTATATTTTTTAAGTGGAGTTTGAGATATGTTCAATTGATGAGCATGATGTCGTAATGCCCATAAGCGATGATAAAATAAGAATGCATGAAAGTAAAGCATTCAATGACAAATTACATTCTTTGTCATTGAAGTTATATCTGAAAGGCATATAATTCGAACTTCCAGTTCTTGAAAGGCATAGTTTGAGGAATTAGCTTTAAACTTGGGCTTTGTATCCGTGCACAAGAGCCCAATAACAATTAACACAGAACAACATAATAGCTCAAGAATTTCAGGTTGCAAGCGATAGAAACTTCTCTGCACGGCTCATACAACCATTGTTCTAGTATCAACTCGTTAAATAAGTCACGAGTTTCAATTACTTGGTTTGATAGGCTGTCAACGAAAGCATATATCGAAGTACTATGTCTTCAGTTTGCAGTTCAAACCCATGCAGAGTTGGTGGCACAAACTTTCCATGAAAGGCGAAGAGAGTTCAACGTTTGCAGCCGCGCTTCTCACATGGACCCCGCATGGATATGCGGTATAATCAATTCTAAGCACGTCAATGAAATTTTATGGCGTATTTAATTAGCATTTTTGCAGGCAACATAGTAGGGACGAACAGATTCAGAAAATTCGTCCCTAATAGCTAAAAATTTCTAATATTCATCTTCCAGAGCTGCAAATAACGAGCGATTAAAGCCTGTCAAATATCGTGATTTGAATCCTCAGTTTCGTGTTTTCAACTATATAACGCAGATGGCGTACTTATGAAAACTTAAGAATATATATAATCTGATTCTTTTATGGCATCAGATTCTCGATGGGCATTTGGACGTTGAAAATGTGTAATTAAATTAGAGAAGGAATCATAGGTAAAGAGAACAATACACGACATCCGCAAGGCTTTGATGTTTATGGGTAAGTAAGACTAGTACTATTTCAACCATGAGTAGCATGTACCCACTCAACCTCCACAGTTGGGCACACTTCTTCACACTAGGTGAAGGCCTAGCACCGTACTGAACCTGGTGCAAGTCCAGTAGCTATTTAAAAATTCGTCAGTTTGGAAAAGATTCCGGTCGGAGGACCTGTTTTCAGCTCTTCTGTGAACAAATCAGAAAAGTACAAAAATCTGCGACAGGCCACATCAGGCCTACTCTTCAGCGCCGACATCACTATGTTATGTTATGATAAAACCAAAATTTATTCCCATCAAGTTTTTCACCATAAAACTAGTGTATGTTGAATAGAATACTGCGTAACACTATTGAAATCGAGCATTGAGGACAGCTGCCTTTGAGAGCTGCATTGGCCCAATTACTCGGTGACATCCACCAACTGCTCTAGGAGAAACGCTACAGAATTCCCTACCAATTATTATTGGCTGGTCAGCAACGCGTTTCTCTTGTGACGTGTGCGCTGTCGTGCTGGATGTGCCACGACCTCACACCACATCATGACCACGGCCAACATCATTCTCTTCATACATTTGTTGCATGCATGTACATGATTGACAATGATACACGGCACAATTGATGTTTTGTCTTCAGAATGTCCGCAAGAAACATGAACATAAAGAAGAATGCTTCAGTGAATGATGGACACAAAACGGATTTCTGTCGGACCTTTGGTGTCACTTCCCTTGTACACGCATTGTACCCTCGTTATTTGATATCAGCGGGCCGGAAGCTGCTGCTGGCATAGTTATGATGCAGTACGCAGTCCCGTACACGTATCGGAGGGTCAGGTTTCAACATGAACATGATTTTCTTAATGACAGTAAAATTTGCAGGGAAAAGAAAATGATTTATAAGGCTTTTTTTATTACAGCAACTATAACACTATATTATGCAAAGCTTCGTGGGCTACGAAAAATATATGATAGTTCCCTTCGAGAACGGACATTCGTGTCGTAAAATATAACGAGTAACGTTTCTTGCAGATAAAATCAAATTGAACACAAATAAAGTGATATATTCGTAAAATCTAGCATAAATTATATCATTAAATCAACAGACTTTATCAAATTAAATAACTCACTAATATATTTAATATCACAGAATAAGATCATTACCTTCTGCTCTGACTACTCATCATATCCGCGACAACAACAATAGTTCCTTCTTTTAAATGTAATACCGCGCTAAATCAGAAATGCGTTCCCCGGTGCCATGAGAGTAAACTTCGTACTCTTAATTTAATATATTATGCTCTCCAAAAAATATTATCATTAGCAGCGTATACAAAATGCGTGCTCTGACAATACTGTTAACATGAAAATAAGTCTATTACAGAAAAGAAAACGAACAATAAAACGGCAAATAATGACTTAGTCCACACAGAACTTGGAAAAATCAAGCTTACAGAAATTTCCCTCTTCAACCATGTGTTGAGGCAGGGCACATTTTCACGATTGCCTCTTACATTGATAATAGCGATCTTAGTAGCTATACAATACTGCGACACTGAGACTGTCATTTGAAGATCATACACACGATATAATATTTTCCTTTCACATACAACTCCGCTCAGGGCATTTTCTTTCCTGTAAATGTCGCTTGAATGGGCATTATTAATAAGGTATAAGGCTAGCAACAGTATCGTTCGAAAGCTACATGGAGAAAACTAAGTTACTTAGTGATGCTGTCTCAACGAAATTAACTTTTTATGCATCGTAAAAAAGGACGAGAATCCACATGTAGCGGATTTCGATTACTCGGAATCCGCAGCAACTTTCCAAGCGTGAGGATTCATGCAACGCATTTCTACGAAATCCCGCGGCTGTTCTAAGTAACCGCCAGCTTCTGAACTTACCGACGGCACATAAGTCGACTGTGGCGGCATGGGAGACTCGTAGAGGGAATCCACAAGACTGTCTTCGTTCTGTTGCAGCGGCGGCTGGTCGATACTGTTATACGTGTAACTTGGTCCATAGCACGAGTAGCCTTCCGTCTCGTAGAATCTTTCTAAGTCGATCAGACTTTTAGCAAGCGATCTGCCACAAGCTGTGTGCATGGGCCGCAATTCATCGTCATCCCAATTATCGTTTCGATTCATCTCCGGAACATCGATGGGATGGATTGACGAGGCCACATTCAAGTCTGATCGAACGCCGATCGTTCCCTTCGTATGCTTGAAGCCTGATTTTGAAGGTCGTTTCACTTGTTTTGGTTTCTTTTTATAAATCTCTTCGGCTTTCTCTTCTGCTTTTCCGGCTTCACATGTTTTTTTCTTCTTGTTTTTTGACCCTTTTGGGCGTCCTCGAGGCCGTTTAAAAGCCACTGGTGTTTCCCAATTTGCTTCTACCTTTATTGGGGTATTGATATTCACGGAACTTTCTCCAGTCGAGAGAAACTGCGGGTTGCTGACTTGTTTGATCTTAGCCGTTTTGTGTTTCTTGGTTTCTCGCTTATTTTGTTTACCATCGAAATAAGTAGGTTTTTGCCCATGCTTGCGTTGCGGTTTGGCTTCTACTTTGAGACGTCTATTCCGATTTCCGATGCGTTGAGGTAAATCAGATTCGAAAGCGCGACCTCTTGACTGCATTTTCCTGATCATGACTTCTTGTCTGATTATTTCGTTGAATTGTTCTTGCGAAATGATCTGTGCGGCATTTGGTCCTTTTCTGCCTCGCTGCCACTTCTTAGAGTACATTCTTGGTCTGTGAGGTAGACTGGCAATAGGAACATCAGGGCTTGTGTTTGATGAATCATAATTTTGAATTTCTTCGTTACGTTCCGGCTCAGTTACACAAAAAAGCTTCTGCAATTGGATAATTTCTGCTTGTGCGCTCGATTCATAGAACTCCTGCCCGTTGGTCAGTCCGGAATTTGCATTTGACAAGCACGACTCCCCAGGCTCAGTGTCGTAAAGTCGGGAGAGAGATTGCGCCACAAGGGCACTGAGATTCATCGAGTCATCTGCAGGAGGACTCTCGTCCAAGTTAGCTTCCCGTGAATAGTTACTTGGTGACCAATCGTGACCCTTGTGGTAGCTGTTGTTCCTTTGCTGGCGTAGGTCATTCTCATCAGCTGAATAGTGATGCGTGAAAGTCTCCACTTTGTTAATAACCCGACGGCTGTAATTTTGGCTCGTAGATGCCTGGTTACAATAATCGTCAACTTGTTTTCCTTCCTTATCTTTAACGGACAATGCTGCTTTACGAAGAAGGCTTCTTCTTAATACCTTAGTTTCATACTTTTCAGGGCTTATAGCACGGTCGTGAAGCACTCCAACGGACACATGGCCGAGACTCCCCGAGCGGATAGTGAAATACTCAGGCATGACTTTCTTGCGACGTCGCAACGAAACAGAGGCATCATGTCTCGCCTCCACGCTATTAGCCACTATCTCGTATGCCTTGGATCCAGCAGCCGGTCTCAGAGGATAGTAGTAGAATTTTTGTTGTTTTCTCGGGCCTCGCTTAACCTTCTCGACTCCAGCCTCGCGAAGGAGCTTGCCCAGCAGTATTTTGCTGCAAAAATCAGGAGAATAGCCATTTACTTCGAGAAAATGCTGGAACGAATCCCAGACTGCGTCGATGGAAGCGTTGTCTCTTGTGTCGACGTTATTGCGTTCAGAGTCTGTGACCAGCCACTCCCTGGTGAGGAACTCCTTCATGAACACATACTTGTCGAGTCTCAGCTTGTGCACCTGCCGACTGGCCATTTATCTCCTGCTTCTTTTCGACTTATCTCAGAAAATCTGCGTGAAGTAAAAATTTAATTTAGAATTTTTTATAAAGGTGTTTTATGCATGCTATAGCGCCAATGATTCTTGAATCCCCCGCAGTACTTATGTCGTCGGCAGACACGATCTATTTACTATATTGACAGAATTACATTAGAATTTCTACTCAGACTTAAACAACTTTGTAATATCTCAACAGTAATAGAATACTGAATCGTATATCCACCAGCCTGTAATGCAGTATTTTCATCGACAAAAACTAATTTACGCAACATATGCCGAGTTGCGAAGATTATCATTTGATCCTTTGTTTAAATGGTGTTCATCTGATTATATACGTAAGAAATTGATTAACATTTTAACATCCTTATCTTATAAAGCAAGAAATATCTATTTCAATGCACTTAAAATCTTCAATCAGCAAAGTCATAGCACTTAGTAGCAATCGAAATTTTTGTTAACATTTCTTATAGTTCAAGGTTGACGGCTTAACTTAGCCTTTAGTTTGTTCTAATTTGTACTATCATCGGAGCAAACTTTGAACCCGATTATAAACGATGTTGCTGAAATAATCAAATTATCACTGCTTCTAACGGTATTTTAGAGACTATTTTAATTCTATCTATAAGTTAATTGGCTACATGAAATGTGGTGAACACTAAAATTCAAATAAGTTTTTAACAATAATTTTTGGCTAACCATTCGTATGTTCGTATTCGTATGTTCATTCGAACGTTCGTATGATATTTTTATATGCCAATGAAATCTAATGAATGAAGTTATTTTATTGACTACGTATCATTGACAACATAATTTTTATTTAAATTTTTTTTTACGTTCAAAGTTGGTTGAACAAATTTCAAACTTGTTCCAGGTTTATTTATGGCACCAACTACGTAATAACTTGCTGGTTTTACAATCCAAATGGCATGATGATGGCACGTTATGTTTTCATGGTCTTAAAAAAATATGATCTTAGGAAACAATGCAATATAAAATAAATATTCTCAACTGTATTAAACTCTCAAATTTAAGTAGAACTAACCTTATTTTTTACTTTAGTTGAAAATTTAGAAGTTCCAGAGGGAGAGTAGTACTTACAGCGACTCGTCAATTGCGCGACGTGGCAAAGAGTTACCGGTAGAAGACAACGGCAAACACTTTCTCGTGAATAATCGTCAAATTGTTGTGACCATACAAAATACGTTTCTCGCGTTTTTCTGCGTACCTTCTTTAATCTACCATTAGTAACTTTATAACGAGCAAGTCGTTTCAAATTTTTTTAGATTCTTCCAATTAAAATTTAACAAACTTGTTGAATGACAACGTTTTTGCATACACTTAGAAACTGACTTCAAATGCTGACATTATTATTCTTGGCTACGAGAATTTTGCCCTACTTTATCAGATGATTATCTGCTTAGACAGAAAAAATGTAAGTTTTATATTGTTTATTATTAATTATAATATAATAATTTTATATTGCTAATGAATATTATAATATTCATTGTATTGTTTTTAAGTAAGTGTAAGTCCTAGTAAATCTTTTCATGAAGAGAAATTGAACAGAAGCCTGTAACTAAGATTCGCTATCATGAAGTTCCTTACTAATAGTTAGTTGAAATTCTGGTTTATTGCTAGAAAATTCAGTTCATTTAAGAACTTTAAACGGAAGTCACTTGCCTGAAAATTCTTTATAGTTGCTCCTTCATCAATCTTAGAACAATGAAGACTAGAAAAATTACCCTACTCACTGTTACTGAACTACTTTTCCTTGTCTGAATATGCACTTATCCACAACTATTTGTACGTGTTCTTTAACTACGAAGTTGACATCAGGAAAAAACATACAAAATTGAAAAATAATTATATTTACATGTTCTCTAGTACGACATGGCATTTACTTTCTAATGAATTCGCTTCAATTCTATTGAACTCAATTCGCATAGTAGAACTAATTCGTTCTAAGATCAAATCAACATCGTCCAAAATAGAAATAAAATTTCATCTATGAAACGAACATGTATAGAGGATTGGGTCGCACGGACAAAAAATATATTAAAGCATAAAAACCAACAATTTTCTTTTGCTATCCAAAATTTTACCCACCGAGATGATCCAGGAAATGATTTACTACTGAAGCCAGTGAAGACCTCCGAGTGCTCACAATGAAAATTGGACAACCGTCACAGATATTAAAAAAATTGTTAAAATTTCAATTTCGTCATAAGCAATTTCACGCATTATTCTCGTTTTCTGTTTGAATGGTCAGCCAGCGTGAGCAAAATTACTGTTAAATTAATCATTTGCCATAATTTTTAAAGATGAATGAGGACAATACTAATAAAGATTTTTAATGCGAGCTGAATATACGAAGATCTAACAAATCTTAGATAAGGCATAAAATATGTACATTATGACTCCACGCAAAACGCTAATTACGTGTTATTTTAGGAGATTTTTTTCGGGTAGGAATATACAAACAATAAATGCATCAACAATTGGGAGTAACTCATTCTAATGGAAAGGTACAAGACATGCACTAAACAAGTGGGGGATTGCAACTCTCAAATGTAGCGAGTCAACAGGCAAAGAGGGAAGAAAATATAAATCGGGCGACAGCCAATGAAATTAAGAATGTTCACAAATATTCTTAGACAACAATCCTACAAGATCAAAAGTCTTGGGACGTCAAACATGTTGCATAAGCGTGAGACAATCCATGTTAAGATCAGCAGCCATCGGAAGGAACTGGAGGTTGAGGAGGCATGGAAGATTCGTCCAGCCTCTTCAAGAGATTGCTGGTAATCGTCCTGTAGCATTCAGCCTGTGAAAAAGTAACGAAATGCTGTAGGTTTGATACTTAAAACTTATTCTTGGACTGAGACTACTTAAACTCTCTATTCAACTATGACAACACCTTAGTTCTGTTCTCAAGCTTCACGACATCAACTAAAAAATTCGACAACGTCAATAAATGATAATTAAGACTTTTCCACCAGGAGCCGTCACTCACCTCAGGGCGCTACAGGCTGCCATCAGGAGCCATCGCTCACCTCAAGGCGCTACAGGCTGCCACCAGTAGTCGCCACTCACCTCAGGGCGCTACGGGCTGCCACCAGGAGCCGTCACTCACCTCAGGGCCTCGAGGGCGGGCCACCGCCACGGGCAAGCCAGTGTCGCCTGCCTCCCTGATGCTGAGGGCAATGGGCACGTCGCCCAAAACTGGCACGCCTGCAACACAGTTGGATTGTAAGTTCAACGTCATCAACATCGCCAAAGAGGTTGAAGACCTAATCACTGCAAAATCTTTCGTCAGCCACATGGGACGAAAGGTCTCACATGGCCTGCCCATAGGTACATATAACTCAGTACTCACATAAATATAACTCAGTACTCACTGCAGTGAGTGACAGAGAGCGCATTTTCTCGTCGACGAAATCTTGAGGTCACGGACAGACGGACAGACAGACAGACGGACAGACGGACATGGCGAGCACAATGGTGCATTTTTTCCATAAATGAGAAAATGCGCTAAAAAGAATGGCGCAAGTGTCTCCAAGAGCCGAGGGGATAAGCAAGGACAAACGAAGTGCAACAAACACGTAGTCAGGTACCGCGTGCTCGGCAGTGCGTGGTTCAGAACAAAGCTCCTTGGTAACGCAGAATTCCACAAAATTTTTAAAGAGCATGCATCACAAACTCTGCGATTAAGCCCTTTAGACATGAGTCAGAGTGTTACTTAGCACTGAGTGTTGACACTGAGTGGTAAATCAATGCTATGTACACAAACCATGTATTAAAGAATTATCAAGTCCAGAAAAAAATGTACGTACACTTCATATATGTAATGATATTGAAACCTCAATCACCACTCATTCATAGTACTTCATTTCATTTTGAGTTACCATTGCATAGGATTTGTAATGAGAAAGATCAAGAAGAAAGCCCTCCACAAAATTCAAAATCAGGTCCGGAGATAAATTGCAAATACCGAAACAATAACAATGAAACATAACGACACCAAGAATCAAACCAGGTCACTTTCTCAAGACGATTGGAAGAAAAAATATAACTCAGTACTCACTGCAGTGAGTGACAGAGAGCGCATTTTCTCGTCGACGAAAACTTGAGGTCCCTTACGGACAGACGGACAGACAGACAGACGGACATGGCGAGCACAATAGTGCATTTTTTTCCATAAATGAGAAAATGCGCTAAAAAGTAACCTAGCTCAGCGACCTGCCAAGAGAATTTTACAGCACATCCTCACCCAACCTGAGTGAGCTCACAACCAACGCATAAACCAGAACGAGAACACAACGAACTAATAACCCATGGGCCCACCAAGCTCTTGCGCAACGCGGGCTGCGCCGCCGCTACCGAAGATGTGCTCGGTGTGGCCGCAGGCAGAGCAGCGGTGGAGGCTCATGTTTTGCACCACTCCCAGCACCTTCACTCCCACCTACAATGAGGGCAACATCATTACGCTGGCATCAATTTATTTGTAATCGATTTACAATCTAGCTAAAGTCCACTATCATGTTCCTATGATTTATTATGATAAGCTGCTTGGTACAACAGGAGCAATTATAGAAGATGCGTGGACGCTGCGACTCACCTTGTGCATCATTTGAGCTCCTCGCCTGACGTCAGCGAGAGCGACGTCCTGCGGGGTGCTCACCAGCACCGCACCTGGAGGATAAACACATTTGTGATAACTCCCCAAATATTTTCACATATATATAAGTGAACCAAAGAAAGTTTAGATATATTGAATCTTGAGAATAAAATTGAACCTATGTAAACAACACGAATACCCATTAATTACACTTGCATGACGACCTCGAGCCACATTTTAGGAGAGCCACGATATAATATGATCGATGATTCATTATTTAACAAATTACAACCTCGTCATCAGCACACCTGCTCCACAAACAAAACCCCCGCCATCAGCACACCTGCTCCACAAATAAAACCCCCGCCATCAGCACACCTGCTCCAAGAGATCAAACCCCCGCCATCAGCACACCTGCTTCACAGGATCAAACCCCGCCCTCAGCACACCTGCTCCACAAATTCAAACCCCGCCCTCAGCCCAGCTGCTGCAAGAGATCAAACCCCCGCCATCAGCACACCTGCTTCACAGGATCAAACCCCCGCCATCAGCACACCTGCTCCGCAGATCAAACCCCCGCCATCAGCACACCTGCTCCACAGGATCAAACCCTGCCCTGAGCACTGCAGTAGAGAGCCCACCAGCGACGTGCACGAGCTGGGCGACGGAGAGCGCCACGTCGCCGGTGCCGGGCGGCAGGTCGAGCAGCAGGGTGTGCAGGGGCGGCCAGGCCGTCCTCAGTAGTAACTGCTGCACTGCAGACATCACCATGGGGCCTCGCCACACCACCGCCGCGTCTGCCGGCACCATCAGGCCCACGGACATGCTGCACATCAACCATGCTTTGTCATTGTAATGCTAGTTACACATTAACATGGAATGTATGCAGAGAGTTGAGACATCTGAACCATGCAAGGACTTCAATACATCAACAAGAGACTGGAAAATTGCTCAGTATGGATGGCGCAAATTATGACATGAAGTGAGTATTGGCAGTTTTGATAACAACTGACAAGTAAGCATAATAAGAAAATAGATTTAGGGTTTTTCAATGATGGCTTTTTGGATGTGGTCCATCTCATCTAACTGACCAGTACATATACCGAAGAAAGGCTATGAAATTTATGGTCTCCTATTAGCCTCCAAGCAAATAATTACTTAAAAATATTGCAATAAAATAGAAGACTGAAGTTATTTTGAATATTACGCTGGGTGCCACAATCTCCTCGTTAGGAAATATTGATGCTGATAGGTGGTCGTGCTAGCAAGGCAGCCAAGCAAGAGTGCTGCACTGGCCTCATGGAGACACCAGTCCAGTCCTAACTGGCATATTTACACAACTTTTTACAACTAAGGTAGGTACCTATTTAAGAGAAATCATCCCAGTCAAATTATTATTGGAACAGAAGTCTGTTTCCTGCAAACCACAATCATTCTAGGTGGGAAAAAGTTATAGCTAAGATAAATTGGCAGTTATTGAAAACTTTTTAAACTATACCATTTCAAAATGCTATTTGCTTACATTAATATATATTTCATTGATGGAAATGAAGTTTTAAGGAAAAGAAAAAAAAATGAACAATAATTAAACTGATGTAGATAAACAAAATTAGTTGCAACATCTGCAACATTACTCCTCCCACAGTAGTTATGGATCACTAACTTCCAAAGACCTTGGCAACTAAACAAAAATAAAATGTGAATCAAGTGGTAGGTATATACTTTGATCACTAACTTGATACTCACAGACTCACCAGTGAACTCCGTAGTTCACAAGGGGCAACATATGGTTATCTGCAATGAGAAATAATTTTTTAAATAAAACAAGATCCACAAGCTCACAAGAATGTCAAGTATACCTTTTGTTGTATCAGTAAAGCTAGGAAAGATATGTCAATTAATATCCAAGTAAAAGAAATCTACAATCTAGAGGAACAATTTTAATGTCTTAGAAGCTAAGGAAACACTTTAAACCTGTTCAAGTAGCAAATAATGTTCATGGGATGAAGATGACAATTTAAACCCTTGTTATTCTTTTGTAATTAATTGGCTTTAGTAAAATGATTTGAGAGCAAAGCTTTGTATAGGTATACTATAACAAAATATATTATAATAAAAATTTTATTAGAAAGTCAATAAGCAGCACACAAACAACAATGAAACTTGATATTTGAGGGAATTTCAATGAAAATAGGGTTTTTTAACATGCCCAAATATCACAAAACATTCAGGATGTAATACATGAAAGGAAATGTAACATAAGCACATCAATTGGGCACCTTTGTTCAGAGCAGGTTTTATGTTGTGAAGGTTCATCATGATAGGCAGCGATGGCCCAAATATGTCCATGTCCAGCAGACCAATGCCTTCATGGCCAAGTTGTTGCTTCAGAGATATTGCCAAATTAACTGCAAGATGGGACAATGTTAAGTCCTGAAATAAAATATTATATAACTGTTATTACAAGAAACTATGTTTTTTTATCTCTTAACTAAGAATATACCTACCCTTAAATTAGTTGAGTGTGAGTAATAAGATTTCAACCTGCCATCAAACTTGATGCAACACACAACCAATTTCAATTAAGTGATACCTAATAAATTACAGAATACTAGCAGCAGCCATAAATATTACAAAGACCTTAACATTGCATTGGATTTTAATGATCAACATTGATTACCTATCAAGGGAAAAACTGCTGATTTTTTTTTCACTAAATAACAGTACCAAAGCCAAAATGCTTGAGGCACATAGGTACATAACTTACTTTAATAATACATTAAGAGTTCAAGGAAATTTCACACCTCAATAGTTTGGAACTGAAAGCAATATTGTCATAATGTGATGGAAGAAATTAGAATAACAATGACTGGAAATTATTCAGATGCATTTATACTGAGAAAATTATCAGTCATTTATACATATACGTACCTGCTGTGGTAGATTTACCAACGCCTCCCTTGCCTGACGCCACTAGCACAACATTTTGCACTCCTCTGAGCTTCTGCTTCTTTGGCAAGCCCCGACTCATCACTTTCTTCTGATGCTCAGTAAGATCCGTTCCCAAGCCCTGCCAACAAATTAAATCATTTTACCTTAAGGGGAGCATTGCTCCTAAAAATCAAAGAAATTACATGTTTTAAGTTTTTCTTTTCATTTTGTAGAGATACCTTGTTGGCTTGTTTTTTTTCCACATTAAACTGAACAATAATAAGTCTTAAGACAAGTGATTGTACCCTCAATACAAGTAATTGGCAATAGGAAAACAGGGGCTCAAGTATCAAGCAATTTTATTAGTATTTTTTTCAATAAATTCAATTTATTTGGCTGCCCAGAAAAAATTCAAATTTCCAAAATATGCCATCCTCAAAATTACAAAACCAGCACACTCAATTTAACTCACCAAATTATTTTCATGGCTGAACCTTCTGGGAATAAAAATACCAACATGAGAAAACTCCGCCTGCATGATTTTTCTAGTTAAATTCCTCATGGTTTAATTTACATAGGAGTTGTTCAATGTGAACTGGTTCTAATGTAGCAACTCTTCTTCCAACATACAATTGAATAGTTCATTACTTTTCTAATTATTTTATCTAATTTCTCTCTATGCTTCAGATGGCTGGAAAGAAGAGACCAAAAAGCAAGTTAATCAGTACCTATACCGGTATTAACAAGCCACATGACTGCTCAGTCCTGATAGATTTCATCTGATAACTACCAGGAATACAATACTAAGCACACCAGTTAAGCACTGTCCAAAGCATCCACACATGTCCACAGTTTACTGAGTTAGCACAAAGCTACAGGCAGCAGGAGCTGTATGGATATATACTTTCAATTTTTCTCCACATTTCAGCCATGGTACCATCATGCATAGTGAAATATATATTGAATTGTACTCATGATCATGGTCACTGGTCAGTGGAATGATGGAAGGTGAAATGAAAAGAGGGAAGGCAAATGCCTTATGTGTGATTGGGACAAGAAAAAACTGTGGAGCACTTGTTGATGGAATCATGGAATGTGAGGCAACTGAGGCCTATGAGAGTGAGGGTCAGTCTATGATGGAGGTGATTCTGGATGAGGGAGGTGAGATTAAGGTGAGGGAGGTGAGATTAAGGTGAGGGAGGTGAGAACAAGTGAAGAGTGGATGAAAATGATTTGTTGCATGGGTCTGTCAGAGAGAACAATGGGTCTGTCAGAGAGAACAACTGTGGCAATGTTAAAGAGTGTGAAGAGATATTTTGAAAATCTGTGGAGATTGAGGGACAGGATGGGGATCATGGGATGATGTGATCATGTAAGTGGGGTCTTTAGGAATGGAAGTTGAGAGAGGTGAGGGTGGGAGGCAAAGGTGACCATGCCCAATGTTTTAGTACATTGCTAAGCCTAATGCTTTTTAAGATGACATGTAATCATGTATAACCTAATGTTTTAGCCTTGAAGGATTATAGTGAAACTAAGTGCATACGTATCAATTGAACTTTTTGTTAACTGCTGAGTGCAACATGAAGTCAAGAACTTTTTAATTTTTTTCAGCTAATAAAAATTTTTTCATGATACAGCATGAAATTTGAAGGTCTGCGTCTTTTTTAAAGTATAAGGTCAAATCTAAAAGGTCTCGGACAAAGTTACATCAGGACTCTCCCAGCCAGTCTCCAAATTCAGCGACCAAGGAATATCTCCCAATCCCAAACTAACAAATGCAGCTTGATGAAATTTGGTACATGTATTCATCAGGTTCTGACCGTTCTGTTCTAGTAGGTAATGGTGATATTTATCTTAAGGAAAATTTGTTTCATTTCACCTTCTCTTGATTTCTATGGCAATTTGGGGCAACATTTGCACTGACCAAGAAATTTCTTCTAGCTACTGAACAAATTTGAACAAAACTCTGATGTCTCTGAATATACATTCCTAACCTCCCAACAGAAACAGTGATGTTTAGCTCATGGCACTTTTTTTAACTTTCGTTTGCAAATTTTTCCTATTTCACTTCCATTCATGAGTTTTGGGCCAAAATTGACAGTGATCAAGAAATTTCTCACAAACTACTGGACTGAAGTGAACTGATTTGAATGAAACTTTGAATGTACAAACCTAAGTTCTAACCTCGAACCTTCCAACATGACGACGACCCCAATAAGGCAATGGTACCTAAGCTAATGAGTAATGTTTACTTAGACCCTACGTCCTACGGTCGGACGGTCCTACCTAGGTTAGGCTAGGTATCTTCACTATCTTGCAACAATTTTTTTAATTGTGCCTTCGTTTGCGAGTTATACGGCTATATGAATACAGTTCTTTGTCAAGGCGAATTTAAAAATTGGCCTCAAAAATGTCAGTCGTTTCTCACTTTCTCTGTTTATCCGTATAACTCGCAAACGAAGGCGAAATCGAAAAAATTGCCACCAGGGAGGCAGGGACCAGGCTACCTAATTAGTGCCTAGCACTAGCAGTCATTTAAAAGTCTGAAAATCTGCAACACACAAAAAAACACATTTGGCATAGCAAAGCAATAGAAAAAAGGAAAAGATTCTCAGCCCAGTTGGTTACAGTATCCGTGCCAAAATTGAGCCTCACAGGTGTCTGTATACATAGATTACTGAAGGTCCAGCCGGGAGCAAGGGGCCCTGGGGGGGGGGGGGAAGGCGGTAAACTTGTCGGACACCTCTGATCTTGGCGATCTAAATGTTTTGGCCCGTTGACACTTGACGAGGTCAGCACGCACAGACTGACAGAGGTCATTGAATTTGAACAGAATTTTTGCAATTTTGAAGTGAATAAATTTCTAGGTTTTGGGGAAATTGTCGAGTCAAATTTCGAAAGTTTATAATAATAATTGTCCCAGTGATCAGGGTGGCCAAGTGGTTACAGAGAACTTCAGAGTACCGAGATTGGAGCAGAGAGGCGCGGCCGCGCGGGTTCACTGAGCTTCATTCCCAGCAGCTCTGTGCGAGTAAAGTACCGTATGCGCCAGTTTCTGGTCAGAATCGGCGAGGAAGCTGGGTGGTTCGCGGTTAAGCAAAGGAAACCACAAAATGCTCTGAATGTTCTGCGATGTATCGGTTGCGATGTAAAGAATCGGGGAGCGCTGCCGTAGCCCAAAAATTTGACTCTTAAATCTGCCCAAAAGCCAATGCCAACCCTCTACATGCAATAGAAATAGTCAGTCTAATACCTATGCAGCTGTTCTTACTTGCCTCATCTCGCCACTGTCGTCCCAAGAATCGGCGACAGGCCTACGGCCTAAAAACGCTGAAACCGCTATTATTTATTTATTTATTATAAATCTTTTTCAGAGACGGAATAACTGACACTTGTAAAATTTTGACAGCATTTTTGACGTTTGAAGTGAATAAATTTGTATGTCGGGAAAATTTTCAGCATTCATGCCTTTTTAAAATGGATTTCTATCTGGGGCAATTTTGAAATTGAATTAAAAATTGTTTGAATACTAAACCTATTTTAGAAGGGAGCGCAGCCGTGGGTAACAAAATTGACTCGTAAACAGGCCCAGGGCCCAACGCCAACCATCAGCATGCAATATTTACCTACACATAGCTTCAGATCAATGAGCTATGTGTAAGTGACTCATATGATTCATATCACCACACCAACTTTAAAAAACACAGCCACTGTTTCACAGCGCAGGAGCATAATTGGCCGGAGCGCAACAGGCCCTACCTACAACGCCTTGCGTTAGGTTAGGTTAGGTTAGGAGTAGGGCCGGAGTAAGGCGTTGTAGGTAGGGCCTGCTGCCCTACCTACTGAACGGCGCTGTTGTGGTGGGCGCTCTGTGTCGAAAGCCGTGAAGATGCCCGGCTGCGTTACGCTCGGGAAGGTATATGAATCGCACTGTGGACTTGGGCTATGGTGACCTCTAGCTATCCACCCTTTTAGAAAGTGGTCAACACGTTTGAACAGCATTTTTGCCATTTTAAACTGAATAAGTTTCTGGGTTTGAAGAAATTCTTAAGTTAAATTTTAAAATTTCATAATACTAATTCTATTTCAGAAACGACTGAACTGACACTCGCGAAATTTGAATAGCATATTTGATCTTTTTCAAGTGTAAATTTGTGGGTGCCGAAAAAGGCACCCTATGTCTATAAAAAGCCACACGTTGTCTCGTTAAAATCACACTCTGTCTTGAAATATCCACACTTTATCTCGAAAAAGGACTACTTTGTCTCGAAAACGCCACACTTCGTCCTGAAATAGCCACACTGTGTCTCGAAAACGACACACTTCGTCTTGAAATAGCCACACGGTTTCGAAAACCACACACTTAGTCCTGAAATAGCCACACTTTGTCTCGAAAAAGCCACGCGTTGTCTCGTAAAAGCCATATTTTGTCCCTTGGCAAAAGATACGTATTAAAAAGTTAAATAAATAATAATACATAGTCAATTTATTCGGTTAGAGCATTCTTTTGCATGAATTTTCAGCTACAATAATGTGTGTTTTGGCTAAATTTATGTGTTACAATTTTTTAAATCAAAGTTAAACATACGAGTACATCGTTAATTTACTCAAAAAGACGGCTGAACTGACACTTGTAACTTGGGTAGCATATTTGTCGTTTTAAGAGGAATTAATTTGTAGGCTCAAATTTACCGAGTGGCAGTTCAGCCGTTTCTGAAATTGAATCTAAATTCTACTTGAAAACTTCCCCTGTGACGTCGCTCGTCACTCGTCAGATTCAACGCACCAAGTTTTCCTATCCTCATCTATTCTTTCTTAAAATCTTCACTCATCCCGGCGTTCACTCCACAAGTGCGTGGAAAATATCGCAAAGATCAACGAAATTATAACCATGTGAACGCAGCGAGCCCTCAAGAGGTTCCCGCGTTCCTAACAGCGATCATTGTGTGTCCACAGCTCGTGCGAGTAATGTGTTGCTCCACGGGTCCTCCCGCTGTTACCTTATATTATGTTTTTATAGCTTTTTAAGCCTATTGTATCCATGTATTCCTCTATTGCCTTCACTTTCTATGATTCCAGAATTGTGATTCTAAATTCATGTTATTGAGTGCATATTAGACTCATGTCTAAAGGGCTTAATCGCAGAGTTTGTGATGCATGCTCTTTAAAAATTTTGTGGAATTCTGCGTTACCAAGGAGCTTTGTTCTGAACTGAATCGGCAAGGAGGCCGGGCGGTTAAGCACAGCAGAATTGTAGCAGTGAGTTGCGAGTTCGAGACCTCAAAATGCTGTGAATGTTCTGCGATGTAAAGAATCGGCGACAGGCCTACGGCCTAATAAACGCTGAAACTGCTATTATTATATTATATTATTATATTATTATATCATTTATTGACGTTGTTGAATTTTTTAGTTAATGTCGTGAAGCTAGAGAACAGAATTAGGGTGTTGTCATAGTTGAATAGAGAGTTTAAGTAGTCTCAGTCCAAGAATAAGTTTTAAGTATCAAACCTATAGCATTTCGTTACTTTTTCACAGGCTGAATGCTACAGGACGATTACCAGCAATCTCTTGAAGAGGCTAGACGAATCTTCCACGCCTCCTCAACCTCCAGTTCCTTCCGATGGCTGCTGATCTTAACATGGATTATCTCACGCTTATGCAACATGTTTGACGTCCCAAGACTTTTGATCTTGTAGGATTGTTGTCTAGGAATATTTGTGAACATTCTTAATTTCATTGGCTGTCGCCCGATTTATATTTTCTTCCCTCTTTGCCTGTTGACTCGCTACATTTGAGAGTTGCAATCCCCCACTTGTTTAGTGCATGTCTTGTACCTTTCCATTAGAATGAGTTACTCCCAATTGTTGATGCATTTATTGTTTGTATATTCCTACCCGAAAAAAATCTCCTAAAATAACACGTAATTAGCGTTTTGCGTGGAGTCATAATGTACATATTTTATGCCTTATCAAAGATTTGTTAGATCTTCGTATATTCAGCTCGCATTAAAATCTTTATTAGTATTGTCCTCATTCATCTTTAAAAATTATGGCAAATGATTCATTTAACAGTAATTTTGCTCACGCTGGCTGACCATTCAAACAGAAAACGAGAATAATGCGTAAAATTGCTTATGACTATATTGTCCGGTATCGATTCACTTGACCTGATAGAGATTGAGGACGAGTCAACATCTGATAGACACGTGATAGATCACGCGATCAAGACCGCAGTAGTGGGCGGAAGCGAACGTTATAAAAGGTCTAGCAACCTTAAGCAAACCCCCCAGTAGCTTAAGGTTGTAGCACTCCGCGATGTAGCGTGTCGGTAGAGTTCTCCGACCTTACGGTCGATGCCGTAGCTTATAACTCTGTATCGCAACTCTGTATTACCACCCCGTATACAAGATACGTTATCAGGACTTATGTGTCTTACTTATCCTCACTACCTTAGTCAACGAAACCCGATCCTCAGGTAGAGCTTAATATAATGAGTTCAATGTCTTGAGCGCAACCTCGGACAATATTGAAATTTTAACAATTTTTTTAATATCTGTGACGGTTGTCCAATTTTCATTGTGAGCACTCAGAGGCCTTCATTGGCTTCAGTAGTAAATCATTTCCTGGATCATCTCGGTGGATTAATGTTGGATAGTAAAAGAAAATTGTTGGTTTTTATGCTTTAATATATTTTTTTGTCCGTGCGACCCAATCCTCTATACATGTTCGTTTCATAGATAAAATTTTATTTCTATTTTGGACGATGTTGATTTGATCTTAGAACGAATTAGTTCTACTATGCGAATTGAGTTCAATAGAATTGAAGCGAATTCATTCAGATAATCATCTGATAAAGTAGGGCAAAATTCTCGTAGCCAAGAATAATAATGTCAGCATTTGAAGTCTGTTTCATAGTGTATGCAAAAACGTTGTCATTCAACAAGTTGGGAAAATTTTAAATGGAAGAATATAAATAATTCTGAAACGGCAAAAACGTGCTCGTTATATAGTTAATAATGGTAGAATAAGAGAGGTATGCAGAAAAAACGGCAGAAACGTACGAACCGTATTATATGGTCACAACAATTTGACGATTATTCACGAGAAAATGTTTGCCGTTGTCTTCTAACTCTTTGCCACGTCGCGCAATTGACGAGTCGCTGTAAGTACTACTCTCCCTCTGGAACTTCTAAATTTTCAACTAAAGATAAAAATAAGGTTAGTTCTACTTAAATTTGAGAGTTTAATACAGTCGAGAATATTTATTTTATATTACATTGTTTCCTAAGATCATATCTTTTTAAGACCATGAAAACATAACGTGCCGTACTCATACTGACCGAATCGACACTTTAGCGAACTCAAGCGCGAACTCAAGCGCGAGCTCAAGAGGCAAACCTAACTTCACCTTCAACTTACCCAGTCATAAATCCATAAATACCGAACGGATTTCTTTCAAATTTGAATTATAAGTAGATAATATTAGTAATTTGTGGAAAGATTTATTTCAAATTTTTACATCAAATACTTTCATATTAATACGGAAAACATGACATCATTTTCAACTTACCCAGTCATTAATTCATAAATACCGAACGGATTTCATTCAAATCTGAAAGATAAGTAGATAATATCAGTAATTTGGGGACAGATTTATTTCAAAATTTTACATCAACTACTTTTTTATTAATAAGGAAACCATGACTTCATTTTCAACTTACCCAAACATAAATTCATAAATACCAAACGGATTTCTTTCAAATTTGAAAGATAAGTAGATAATATTAGTAATTTGTGGACAAATTTATTTCAGAATATTACATCAACTACTTTTATATTAATACGGAAAACGTGACTTCATTTTCAACTTACCCAGCCATAAATCCATAAATACCGAACGGATTTCTCTCAAATTTGAAAGATTAGTAGATAATATCAGTAATTTTTGGACAGATTTATTTCAGATTTTTACATCAATCACTTTTTTATTAATACGGAAAACGATAGGTTGGAGCGCCACCCAGTCATAAATCTATCAATGCTGAACTGATTGACACAAACGTGTGTGTCCGGGGTCTATTTCTGGGACCCCTGATAGATTAGTAACTGAGAGTCAGGACTCTAGTAGTTCCAAGTATGACTATGGCAGGATCAGTGAAACGAACGGTTAACACTAGATCTAGTATTATTATAATAAAGTGGCTCGGTGAGTACAGAAGTAAGGGGATTGATTGACAGCACAAGTACGTGCTGGAGGAGCG